>NW_021149822.1:0-874 GCF_002837175.3 Physeter macrocephalus
CGACGATAAGTTGGTTTAGTATAATTCAGGTGCAGAGTACAGGCGAGTGTGAAACAGGCAGCGCCGAAGAAGAAGGAAAGGAATGACGTCGGAACGGACAGCAGTGAGGTGGGAGGGGCTGAATGGCAGAGAAGAACATTTAGCGGAGACAATATATTGAAAACAGCGAAGGGGTGAGGCGGGAATCTGTTAGAACGGGATAGGTAGAAAGATACACGCAGCAGTGAACATCCAAGGATGAACAGCAGAGAAGTGGAAAAGGAAAGCGACAGGCTGGAAAAGAAGCACAATTGAAGGGGTGGTGCAAGAATGTAAAAGGAAACGATGAGATCAAGAGGGAGTAAGAGAAATGAAGAAGGGAGAAGAAAGGGTTAGTGACCGGGCGAATACAAATCAGCAATGAAAGCGAACAAAGGGTCCCCTGGGGGGACGGGAACAATATCACGTAAGCGGAACAGGCGAAGATAGGAAAGCCTAAAGTGAGACGGGCGGAGAGATAGACTGATGAATATAGGGGAACGACTCTAAGGTTTAGCAAAAAAGAGCGCGGAAAATAACGGGAACAGCAGGGTCTCTCAAGAAAACTCGCATGCTACTGATGATATAAGGAATATGAAGTGAAACGTAGAAGAAGACGACGTTACGAGAGATGTTTGATCTAATAATGCGGAAGCACTACGACAAGCGTTTATATCTTAATTACACATATATATCCAACAGCACACACGTGTATCTATAGTATCAATGTGACAATACACCTCGACTGCGTTTCACCAAACGCCATCCCTTTTTTGTTTAAAATACTATTCAAGAGGGGATTTCTCTCCTCCGGGATATCAGCGTTCTTTTCGCTTTTAAAATAAAAGAAACCGCA
>NW_021149822.1:1543-2194 GCF_002837175.3 Physeter macrocephalus
TTCCGACAACGCGTCTTTTAGCAGAAAAGCTGTGCGCGTGGTCTTCTTTTTTAAAATGCTTCTGCTTCACCATCGGCTACATATGCACTCTGTTTCACACACAAGAAAAACACAGTGTGCCCCCAGGCATCCTACCAGAATGCTGACACCACAGATACAACTCTGCCACAGGGTTGCAGGCTGTACACTTCTTGCGCCCTAGGATGACACCCTGGTGCAGATCAGGCGAGGCAAGAAAGCGAGCAAACGGAACAGTTGACCTAGACGGAAGAATTATATTCGTATCTGCAGCACTGCGCCAACCTGGTTTGCGATTGCCCATCAACCGGTCGAAAAACGCCTACAAGATTGGAGGACACGAAGAAAGTGAGGGTAACCTGGTATGACAAAACTCCTCTTAGTGTAACACTATAGAGACTCTTACATCAAATACATAATACAACGTTTGTGTATACATACCGGGACGTGTGCGGCACAAGGTAGTGTTTACTCCTAGTCATGGGGAACCTAGTAAGCTGTGTGAGACCCCGAATCAGCACGATCAGCTGTCTTCGAACGCTGCCGTTGCTCCCCTACTACGGTGTTAGCTTGTCTTCTACGAAGAAGGGCTCGCTGGAGCTGAGCTAAACAGACGGTTTAGTACTGCACACC
>NW_021149822.1:3567-4186 GCF_002837175.3 Physeter macrocephalus
CCAGCAATGAAAACATATGACTTAACCTGATACTCTCAGGTAGCCTGACGGACGCTCTAGGAACATTTTGGTACTGGTGGTCGTTGGAGTAGGAGACACGGAGGAAACGCTAAGAAAGTCATGGTGTTAACACAGATTCTGAGAGCAGTTGTTGTATCACTATTGTAAAAGCTCGAGCAGGAGTGCTAGTGCTTGTAGGAGCACACATTGTCGTTTCTGTAACAATGGTAGGACTCGTCGTGGTTGGAGTCGGAGTGGCGGTGGCACTGGGGCAGAAGTACGTGCCACGCTACCTGTGTGATGAGGCTCTGGTTAGAGGTTGTTGTAATGGGATCACCCGCAGTAGATGCAAGAGTTATAATTTTATTGATGATACTAATGACAGGAGCAGCAGTCACCCGTGTATGGGTAACGACCGTGGTAGGGAAGACCGCCACAGGGGGGTGACAGCAGTAGCAGCAGTAGCAGCACTACCAGTGGTGCGAATTTCAGCAGTGATGACAGCCCTATGGTTCGCAATGTTTTGCGCCTGTTTCAGCGGACATAGAAAAGGCGCTGCTATGCGGGAAGATCTGCTGCTACGCACAAGGGATGCAGTTGCCTGCTGCCGTGTCTCGCC
>NW_021149822.1:5330-6103 GCF_002837175.3 Physeter macrocephalus
GTGTTTGTGCAAGCCCGTTAGGCGGGGAAAACACCTGTTTTTTCATGTTGCGTTTTACGGGCTCGCCTTCCGTTCGCAGGTGGCTGCATAATTCGGGCCAAATTTCTGGATACCCTGGCATCGGCTTTTCTCAAAAATCCATGTATTCAAAGCGTACTGCTCGACGATCAGTAAGCTGTACATGGAAACCCTTTCCCGTCCTACGGTCGGCTTCCTGAGTTCTCGCTGGTGCTAAGTGTTTGAGTGTGCGCACGCCTGTTGGGTTACCTATACCTGAGTATATGAGTGTGTATCTATTTGTTTGTTTGTTTACACGTTCGTCTCGAGGTCTGTACACCGCTGCACGGACACCAGTGTGCTGATTATGGATGTTTCTCTTCTCACTTGACAACTCCTACCACGCGTTACAGCTACGCTCGGATAGGCAACCATCTGAAAGTCCGTAGCCACTTTTTAAAATCTGTACTGTTATGCTTGTGTGGCAGGGGTACTGCAGTGAATGTTTCGAATCCTCTGCAACATCTCCGCAAGGTGTTGTGGAAGCGTAGGTGTAGATGAAAGAGTCACACTCTCGTATAATTACAATGTATCATCTGCTCTCTCTCTATGAAGTCCATCTCCACACGTGTGCGTGTCGTAGCCCAATTACATGTATCAATATATCTATACATAATGTGGCTCGTGTGCATTTTCGACCATGATGTTTGCTGAACGCTCGCAGCTGGGATTGTGTGGTAGTTTTATCATTTCGTTCACCCTGCTGTTTGCTTCTT
>NW_021149823.1:0-202 GCF_002837175.3 Physeter macrocephalus
AAAGGCACGGGCACATACTGGGCAATGGACGAAATGATAGTGCATGGGGGACTCTTTCCACCTCTAGCTCAAAGACCATCGGACTGTACGTGACAGAAGTGCTCTTGTGCCTCTCAACCGCAACAATGGAAATGACGACAACTACAGGGGGAAATATACAAAGAATGAAGCGCGTCCCACCAAGTCTAAAAGGAGTGACTAG
>NW_021149823.1:5252-6102 GCF_002837175.3 Physeter macrocephalus
CCCAAAATACGCACACTATGTCCACCGTCGTGCAGCTTACAATGGTGAACGTTTCCACCACAGACGACCATTACATGCACCGCAACTGGTAGAGACGTGTGCATATATGAGTGTTTAGTGTTAGAAAGTAGATTCATGTGCTATCTTCTAACGCGCCTGCAGTCTCGCTGATTTCTTCCCATACAGTTATTCATATAAAAGCATTGCCGCGCTTTCTCTTCTCAGTACCGTATCGTCATCCTCCGTACGGTTGAGTCCGCTGTTCAGGTCTTCGACATCATGAATTGCTGTCCTACGACACGTTGAAAAACGACCTGTGCCCCGGAAGGTGACCAGTTGCCCTTAAATACAGAGGAATCGCCTTGGTCTTCTAGGTACCGCCACAGTACTTCCCAGTGGTTCTCACAATAGAAAATGCCACAAACCGGGGCTTCAATATCCCTGAACTTCCACGGGTACTTTTCACGCGTTCGGTTTCAAAACTATACAACGGAAACCACCTACACCGTTTACAGTGACATTTTCGGAAACTCTAATGGTAGAAATTTCGCCTAGTCTCCCTTTCGACAGCTACACACCTGCCCCACCACTGCAGCTGCAGCCCTTCTCCGTCCTTCAATGATTAGACAGCCGCCCCCGGCGCTCAGCGCTGCAACAGCCCACAAACACACTCCACGGGCAAAGCAACTGGTGAAGACACTCAAACTTACTCTGCAATTTTCGTCTCCATTCAGTAAGGAAGTCAGCAGATTTTTGCAGACACATACACCATACAGATGGAGCCTTGGACAGATGTTACCTACAGCTGCGTGTGCTCGCGCGTGCACATCCGTCTGCGTGAGTAAGGACC
>NW_021149825.1:0-1487 GCF_002837175.3 Physeter macrocephalus
ATATGTGTACATGTTAAGACAGATAGATTTATATATATGGATATGTCTGCTCCCAAACCTTGTAGATAGGGAAAAGGGTGTTCTCGCGGATGTATGCGTATACGCACGGGCAGATAAAACACGGACTGCCTCATGTGTGGTACTTCCCTTTTGTGGCTGCTGTAGCTGGTGCTCACGTGAAGCAACGGTGTTGCTGCTGCTGCCCTTGCTCCTGCTCGTCCCCCTTTGCTGTCTTTTTTAAAGCCATACTCAGCAACAGTAGCGACACCCGCAACTGAAGCACGTCGTAGAGCTAAGAGTATCTCAAGAGGTGAGATATTTGCACAGCTGACAGAGCACACAGAAACATCGCTCTTCGCCGCCGCTCCTGTTGCTCGTATGCATCAACCGTGAAAACAGCCACAGCAACCATTGGAGCCCAATCTCTGGCAAGAGCGTTTGTCATTGTACGATTCGATCTGCAGTGTGGTTCCGCGTCTGCTGCTTCTGCAATTGGACCTACGCCCGCTCAATGGGTAAATCACAAATTCGGATCTGCACGCTCGCATGATCCTTCTTCGACATATTGCAGTTTCCTGCTAGGTGCCTTGCATGCTATCGCAGAGTCAGCGCTTCAATTCATCCCGAGGGAGACCCGCGAATTCATTCGAGTGACCACGATTGAGCTCCGTTGGTGTTGTAGTTACGGCCTAGAAGGACGTACCGCAGGAATTGTATATGCATCTTTTCTGTATGAACAGACGTGCTCCGGTTCGAAGTGCCTGTCCGTGCTGCCACGAAGTGTATCGCGGTTTACGTCTGGCTTTGGTTACTCTATGATATACCGAAATGCGTAGCTGCTCCATCCACACCACAAAATATTCGCAGTACCCACTAGTTCAGCTCCAATACACTGTCATGGACGTATGGTGCTTATCTACCAGCAGCCTCGATTGCTGGACGCCGGCCCTTCTTTTCACGAAGCCCTGCTGGATTCTACATTCGCAACTCTCCACGTGAAATGACGTACTACGGTGTACATTTGCTACATTTTTCGCCACGCACATACGCTGCAACAGGCACGTGCGATTATTATACAAATACTGTAGTGCTTTTGAGGTAGTCCTACCACGAGGGCAGTCTGTATTATATGCGTGCCTCTCTGAGCAGCTCTTTCAGCCTTTCCCACATCGATATCATGCCCTGCTGGTGACCACGCAGTTATTAATAAACGAACATATGTGTACATATTACTGTATATATCTCTTCGTAATATATAGATATGTAATATTTGTCTATCTATCTATATATATATATGTAGTTCCGTACTCATGCCCTTTGCGACGCTATTTGTGAAGGCGTGATTTCCGTGGTAGTGTCAAACTTGTGTTTTATCACCCGTGATGCACATGTGTCTTGTCAGAAACTGCCTCTTTCGCCTGGTCGCCGCAGATCCCACTTGGTGAGACCATACCCACGCCCGTCTGTGTATGCGTGTGTGTTGTACG
>NW_021149825.1:5744-6102 GCF_002837175.3 Physeter macrocephalus
TATTTCCTCTGTTTCCTCAAGTGTGTATCTGCTATCAACCTACAACATTTCAGAGTACGCTATCCAGAAGTGTATTTCCTTTGTGTACAGCTTTCAGAAGAACGCGTGAATTAGCAAGGAAAAGGACAACGAGTTCATGACCTATTACTACTACGAAAGAAAAAACTCCAAACAGGAAAAGAGTGTTCTGAAGTCATAAGGCACACCTATACTATATAAAACACCGCATCGTAACCGTAGTCTCGGTATGCCACCATCTTCGACATTGTTTGGACTCATGCGTATCGTCCACTCCTGTGCGTTGCACTGTGCGGGGAAATGATCGATTCGGTAGGTTTAGCCCGCGGAGCGCTTCTAT
>NW_021149828.1:0-274 GCF_002837175.3 Physeter macrocephalus
AATGTAAAGACGCACAAGAATACGCGTACACATATAGAGTTTACTTATTGTATACGCGTGTGTCGCAACCTCCGCACAACACTCCCATAATGACTGGCAGTACGACAAGCACTCCTGACACAGCACATTCACGTCGATGCGCATGCGTCTTTTTAAGTCCCGATGTCCCCACGTATCTTTCCGTACAAAAACATGTACGTACATTTCTAGCCCGATGCATATACGCACATCAACTACATGGATATATAAATATGCACACATATATGAACCTGTG
>NW_021149828.1:5111-6099 GCF_002837175.3 Physeter macrocephalus
GCTCCCCCCGAACTGAACTGATGCCACCGTACTTTCTTCTTTCCAATGTGTACACGTCGAACGTCTACACCCTGAACATATAGGTATGGGCGTCAGTTCTCGGTCTCTACCTTACCCAACTACGTGAGTTTCCAATCTACACACCCTTCTGCGGCTTTGTCCGTTTCCCGTATTCCGTAGTTGCAGCTCAGTCGTGTGTCCTTTCTTTTACTGTATGACACCTACGTGGGTAACGAAACGCTGCGATAGCTGCAGGGTGTTTCTGCGTATATGTTCACATGCATGTATGCGGGCTCGACCACTCAAGCACTGACAGCGCCCGTATACTTACTACAGTCTACAAGTAAAAACTCAGACGGTCATTCTTGCGCACACTCAGACGTACATATATCTACATGTATATGCAGGTGCCTCCGCGCGTATATCGTCTTGGATGAAGATGTGTCCACGGTAAAGGACTTCGTCCGGAGTGCCGCCGCTCGTTGTTATTATACGTAAATTGTGTGCTGAACTTTACACAGCCACTACCGTTTTACAGTAAAATTGCTGCTTTACCGCATTGAGGAAATGCAGCAACCGCCTGCAGCCTTTCTCACTTCTCTGAAGTCGTTACAGGAACCCAACTACTAGCTGAAAAGCATACACATGCACACAATACGACGACTCCCTAATAACGTTCCCGTCTCGGGGGGTAACACTTTCAAAGAACTGACATTGTCACATAAAGGCTTGTGCACATGTATGTGAGGAGAAAATGCGGCTTTCCGAAACTGGGTTTGATTAAGGGAGCTCAGGACAATTCTTAAGCAGCTCGTGCTACATGTTTGTATTGACGTGTCATAAATCGCCACGCATGTATACCGTGCAGGAGCTTAGATTACCCCTCTGTGCGTACGTGTCGAAACAGGGTGAGTATCCGTATACGGATGTACACAGAAACACGAAGACAATCGTACGTACCTGTTACGTTGTAAACGTAGATATGCAC
>NW_021149829.1:0-1308 GCF_002837175.3 Physeter macrocephalus
CATATATAGGTCGCATTCCACACGAATCTCGATGTAGACGTATGGTAATAGGTAACACACTAAGAATAACCTCTTTCGTCAGAGAGGTACCTTTGACGGGGATGGATCTGCTATGACGATTATATTTCGAATGCTCTCGGTCACAGTTCACCGGGTAACTCGTGGAAACCACATTCGTATCTTTCGTGCACCGCTACACTGCGAAACTCCCTCCGGCAGTATAATTACACCATTAATGTTAGTTCTCCTGCCAGGGAAGTTTTTGAGTATGTGAAGGGTGTGGGTACTGAATTCGACGAAGTGTCAACGTTGTTAACTTCGTACGGAAGCTCACAAACCAAAGTGATTCACGGGGGAAGTGCAAATGAGATATTTGTGCTGAAAGGCAGGTCGTATACTAGCGGAAAGTTTAGGGATCTGCAGAAAATTTGATTCGGAAGTCACCTCAGCGGTCAACTGACAGGCAGTGATGCTCAGGAAAATCCTAAATGTCGCTAGTTCGATCCAGCAAGCATCCGCCAGAAAACAGGTTTTGGGAGCTTTGCCGCTGATGAGACGTCCACCAAACGACCATTTGGCTGCCACTGGGGTGAACCAGGCAAAAACGCCTTCACGAAGAAATTGGTGTAATACCTATCGTGTGTGTAGACGCCCTGGGGAAAACCTACTGTAGCTCTTCCTTCAGGCTGTTGAAATGCAAACGCAAGAGCTACATGACGCTCGGTAGCTCTATTCGAGGTCTTGTAGAACTGACAGTTAGTGACACAGAAGCATGTAATTATTCTGGAGGCCTTATCTAAGGCCACGGAGAGAACTGCACGTGACTCACTTTCGATCCCTTATGCCACGACAGTGGTCAACAGCTGGATTGCGACGCCGCATTGACCTGCTGTTGTGGTTCGTAGTAGTAATTCAAAGACCAAACAGGTGCTACGTCTTTTCCTCCTCAAATACAGGCCAGGTCGTCACAGTGACAACCGTACCAACTGATCATCTTGAGGCGCATTTGCACCTGGGGAAATCATCTGTGTTCTTCCGTGAAAACAGTGCACGATAACACTCTTTCTCCTTGAGCTACATACTAATGGGATATTGCAGATGATAGGGCGTCATTAGAACTCGAGGTACGTATACACTGATGGCGTATAGTAGATGATAGGGCGTCATTGTATATGAAGGTCCGTGTGATTCGGCGTAAACGCATCCGGGCTGCATGCACCGGAGGATATCGTCTGCAGGTCGCCTGTCTTTGTCTGAAGGCAGTCTCGTAACTACTGTGGCACGCACCGATTGTTGCTTCGATACGGA
>NW_021149829.1:5438-6099 GCF_002837175.3 Physeter macrocephalus
ATTGCGCGCAAGCGTATCTTTACGTAGCCTAAGAATGTACGTCTGCATGCAGATCAGGTCAATGATGTTGCCATGAGTGGTTACCCCTCACTTGATGAATCATTCCACACCGTCAAAAGCTAAGGTGTGATCTGGCGTTTTGAGGCCGAAGCATCTGAGCCTCAAATAGTGGAAGAAGGATCCCAGAATTTTCGAACTTGCAGCGGGGACAAAAACTACCTGGGAAGGCGACGAGCTGTCTGTTCGATTGGATATAGGAAGATTTCTATTCTGCTTCTTTTGCAAGGAGTGTACCAGTCCGAGCAATCTTTTTGTCGTGATGTTCTCGTGACTGTTCATATTGCAGGGGCACATTTGCTGTGAAAGTACAACTTCATGTCGAATACACGGAAGAAGGAGAAAAAGAAGGAAAAGAAGCCACTCATGACGTCGCAGCTGTTGTAAGCAATGCTCAAGAAACACCGTTTATGTCGATGAGCACTGCGTGGGCATGAACTGAGGCACAGTAAAGGATTCGACAAAACTAGATGCAAAGCCCTCAAGTTTCCTGTTGGACACTTGTGTTCGTGTTTCTCTCCTACGTGCTAGTGCAATGGCGAGCTCACAGGTGTGTATGAAAGATGATAAATCGTACACACGTCGCAGCCCGAAGAGGGCGAGG
>NW_021149830.1:0-676 GCF_002837175.3 Physeter macrocephalus
GGCAGTGACTTGTTTCTTTTTTACCTCCATCAGGATACGTTACTATGTCTGGTACAAGTGGGACCGGTGATCGACTACTGTCCGGCAATACAAGAGAATGATTCTTTCCTTGTTCTTCTTGTGTTGCAGCTTCTTGCTGTGGAGTCCGAAGAGCTTCACTGTTCGGAGGTGCTGCACGTGGCAGTTTGAGTGTCAATGCAGACTCTGCGCCTGCCGCTGTTGTTGATCCTGCGAAATCTTCTGTCAGTCGTCGATGTTGGCGATGCGCGCTATCGGAAGAAGGCGTTCCACGTACAGCAGCACGGCGAGGTCGAAGATTCATTTTAAGACCTGCTGCTGGTGGTTCTGCTGCAGATTTTGCTAGTGGTCGCTCTGGGGATACTTTTCCTTGTGCTACTGCTGCTAGTTTTGGTACCGATGCAGCTCCTGATAATGCGCTTGAAGTTGCTGCTGAAAGCGAAAGTGGGGCCAGTGTTGTTGCAGTTAGTGATCGTGCTAGTGCTGCTGGCATTTCTCGAGGTACACCTGGCGCTTCTATTCCCGCTCCCAGAACAGTTTCTGATGCACCCACTCTTGTCCTCTCTATTCCTCTTAGGCCTAGTAGGCCGGCTGGTATCGCTTCTGTGCTCGGTCCTGACGGTGCTGCCCCTGCTGCTACGCTGGCAGGGTCCGCTAC
>NW_021149830.1:5887-6097 GCF_002837175.3 Physeter macrocephalus
TGGAGAGCAGATGTCGAAGCATATGACCCTTGCATGGCTGACGTAGTATCGGGGGTTATACCAGAGTGTCGACACAGTAGAGGTCTATTACAAGGGTACGCAGACTGAGCACAAATGTATAACGCATAAGCGAATACTTCAGACTTCTACCAATTCAATTGACCGTACAGATAGGAAGATATTCTAACTGCAGCGCAGACATATATTAGT
>NW_021149831.1:0-1696 GCF_002837175.3 Physeter macrocephalus
TGTTTCCTTTGCCGTTGAGAGGCCTCCACATATCTATCGTCGCTCTTGTGTCCCCGCATACCCTGCAGCATGCCATCTGGCTGTTGGCCGGGCTTGTGATATCTACGCTGCTGCAGCTTCTGCCTTGAGGAATAGTCTGGAATCACAAACTCTTCCTGATGCGAACTATGCTTTCCATTCTGTTGGTATGTAGCGCAGAAACTAAGATTTACAGGCGTCGTGGGCGGTTGAGCCTCTCCTTGGGCGTACACCTCTTGCTCCCCATCAAGCTTCTTGCAATCTCTTGGTGTTCGCCCCTCGGCGGTATACGAAACATTAGACTCCGACTGCTGCTGAGGTTCCTCCTTTGGCATCTGCTGGTGATGCCCTCGCGTCATCCTGTCCTGTCGCCGTTGAGGCCTGGCTGTGTTCAAAATTCTTGTGCTGCTACTGCTTGGTACATTCGTAGCGGTTAGTCTGACAGCTACCTAGACTCTTTCGAGGTAGCATTCGCTTTTGAGCCTCTCCTTCAAAAGCAGCAGACTCTCTGCCATCTACGGATTAGGTGGTGGTGCTGTCGTCCTCACCGTCGTTTCAGGCTGCTACAGCTGTTAGCGCCACTGCCCCTCTCACTCGTGCGGCTGCTGCTGGCGTCACTAATGCACCTCTGTTGTCGCTACCGTTCTTATTGCTCCTTGTCGGCAAAAACGTGCACTGACTTGCATGCTTCTAGAAGTGTTACCGTCTTTGTGCCTTTGCCAGGCCCACAAATCGAGGCGTTAACAGTCGCTTGCAAGGGCACCAGCAGGTTTCAACATTTCCAGTCATCTGCACAGCGTCACACGGAAAAGAAAATCAGATCGGACGTACATGCGCACGTGTACAATTGGGTACGATGGTACGCGTGCATCAGTGTGCTTCGGTACACTTGCACAACCCTGCCCATATCTTCCCCCCGTGACAGCAAGCAAGTATACGTCGCTTCACGAGTCCTTCTCTACTCATGTCAGCAACCGACGCGGCCGTGTCACCTAATTGAAGACGAATTTGTACATAGAAGAGGCTTGTGTTTCACGCACTAGACTAAAAACTGCAGAAGCGCAGAACACAACTGCGCGCAAACGACCGCAACAAAAACGTCTGCTTTGGCGGCCTAACTGCACACAAACCATAAGTGTTTTACACTGTGAAGGCGAGAGGCAGTGTATGTATGCAGGTAAACTAGCGTACGTCACAAATATATGCACACACGTACGTACGCATACAGATAAGCCGGAGGCTATCGACATTGCATGGAATAGAATCAACACGCTCAATTTACTAGGGGGAAACGTGGTTTCGCCTTCGGAGATGTTGTGTTCTAGACTGGCTAGTGTGCTCTCTTATACGTACAAGTATTTTATTGAAGTTGTTTCTGAATTTAGGTCATCTTCCACAGTCCTGCCCACTTGTCTATGTTTTCATTCCTCCTCAGATAAGGAAGACTGGCCTAGGAGCAAGCCCTTCAGTGGGTGCAGCCGCACGTACGTATAAATGCTTATACATGTATGTACCTAGATACAGTAGTAACACGAGTAACGTATTTGTCTTCACGACGCATTTGTACGTCAACATTGTTGCACGCATCGTGGATGTCTGCACATACTCGTTCTGTTCAACTAGACCGGCCTCGTTGACTGCTTCGCCAGATTTGAGCAATTTCAGACTAGGCAGGACT
>NW_021149831.1:3335-4032 GCF_002837175.3 Physeter macrocephalus
GCACGTGTTTGTACGCAGTGTAGACCTATAGGTGCGCAGTCAAATACATATATATATATATACATACATACATATCTACATATATACAAAGTTGTCTGGAGGTCGCGCAGGACCTGTGCCATGCACTCAAACATGTGTAGAGCTCTAATTTGAAAATAGTAGACTTCTTCTCGTCCAGGTGAGTAAAATATTATTGCTCAGCGGCTACACACGGCTAAGCAGGTTAGAGGTCAACAAACTTGCAGTGGGTGTCCAGAGGTATTCAAATGTTAAATGTTAACCATCGCCATACGCAGCAGCGCCATTTGATCAACATCGTGCGCACAAGCGAGATCGACAACAAGACGCATGTCAAGTGGAACAAATCATAACAGATAGGGATATATATTTGGATACGTAGGCTGCGAACACACGCACAAGGGGCTGGCGGGGAGTTGGAAGAGTAAAATATAACATCGCTGGTGTTCTACCGTAAAGTTTGTTTATCGCCGGTGGGTGAATGTAGGGGCTCTGCGTATGTAGGGGCTCTGCGTATGTGGATCTTTCGCACCTGTGTTTTGTGGATCAGCCCTTCGTCCAACTTATTCGCATCTGCGCATTACAAGAGGATACGAGTCCGACAGTAGACCGAGGAACGGGTCAGCGCCTGCTGGGGCGCGGCTGCGCCTGACTGTTGCCGACCGCCGCCGCCCCTGCC
>NW_021149831.1:4928-6096 GCF_002837175.3 Physeter macrocephalus
CTACCGCTACCGGTACCGCCACATCTACTGCTGCTACGCTCCCTACCGGTATTGCTCCTTCGCTCCCTGTTGCTGCTACCTGCGTATCTGCAACGCTGCCGTCTCTGCCCCCTCTCATCGATAATTTTGTTGGTACCTGGGCAACACTTTCGCCTCGTAGCGGCCTTTCGCCAGAAACAGACACCAGTACGACCAGCAGCAGCAAGCAGCAGGAAGCCGCTGCCCATGCGCTGCTACCTCCTGCCAGGCCAACGGCTGCCGTCGCGTCTGCGCCTGCCTCACCTTTGCTGTCTGACGTAAATGCCGCTTCAAAATGGCAGTCGTCGCGCAGTAACTCGTTGAATGTCTCACCCACCGCCTTACGTCAAGAGCGAGGAGAAGGCGACAAGAACACGGAGAAGTACTGTCTTACGCGGCGGACTAGTATAGCCCAGAAAGCGCCGGTAGAGAGACTGACAACTTCAGCATCCACTCCAGCATTAACAACAGCAGTGCCAGCCGCACCGCTTGTAGACCCACATGTGCCAAGCACATCGGCACCATCGCCAAATCAAACGGAAGGTGCATCAGATGGACCCACGGCAGCAGCACCAAGAAGGGATCTATTAGCAACGGCGCCGACATCGCGTTCCATCGAATCGCCTGTGGTCGCTCTAGGTGCCACAATTTTGTCAGAAACCCCCGCAGGATCAGTCGGAGCGCTGACGCGACCCAGCGGAGGAGGGGCACTGAGGACTGTTTCCGCGGAAGGGCCGGCTTTGACGGTAAGAGCGGCACCCACAGCAGTGCAACGAGAACCAGAAACGAAAGTAATAGAGGACAACATTTTGCTACCGTCGTCTTCACAACTATCTTCGGGCACCTGCCCACCGGCCCCCACTTGCTGCTTGGTCGAAACCCCTCACATCCAAGGGATACGCGAAGACAGCGGCACTTGCGGTGATCAGGGACACTCGCTGCAAAAACCAGATAAGCTTGCGTGTTTGGTGACAGGGAGCAGCAGCACGAACAGCGCCCCTCGGGAGCCAATTCTCCACACCGGTGCCACAAACACCAGCGACACCAAAAAATCGAACCACACGGACCCTGCTTTCTCTCATGGTTCGCTCGGGCAGCTGGCCGCCTTTTGTACCGGGGATGCTAGCGTAGCCGACGCACTAAAAGCCAA
>NW_021149832.1:0-6096 GCF_002837175.3 Physeter macrocephalus
AAGGTTTTTGTTTGAAGCGGTGGTAGGCAAGTTATGCGCAGACCATCTGTGTAGCGGGTATTGTGAAATGACTTGTTTTTTACACTCGGATATTGGGCGCACATTTTCCTGATGGCTATCGCTTTCAAAACAACATGGTGCATGGCGCGAAAGGCACTGTACAGGACACTCTCCACGGCAGCAATGGCAACAGTACTACGTGCGGAGTACTCCGAGGAAGGCAGTTACTTCTCTCTATAAACACCGTCTTCCGCAACACTGAGGAGCAACCCAGCTATCGGAACCCTCTCCTAGGCGTAAAAACTCTTCCGTATGCGAGTGTTCGGTAAACTGAAAGTTTGTCGATCTCGTCAAGGAATTCCACAGAAAGCGTTTCTTGGTTAAGTTCACGTGTAGCAGACTGAGAGCCAGTTGGATCTGTATCCTTCATGTTGGGGGGCGGTAAAGTTTCTGAAGAGGTGTACAGGTCAGTTGGCTCACATCATTTGCAAAGCGCGTGGTGAGGTGAGTCGATTTGATTGGTAGTAGGTTTGATTATCGCATTGAAGAAGAGGGCTGTGTAAGTACCGCGCTGCGCCAAGGATGCGTGGTGGATTTTCAGTGGAAGATATCGTATATCCGAGGTAGATGTCGGAGTCTTTTTCTACAGTCGTACGCCACCTGAGTTGGATTGTACGTTCCAGTTTCTCCCTTGCTCCTCAGAAGCAGAGCTTCTACACGCGGGTAAACATATGGAGACTTTGAGGTCTTAAGTTAGCGTTGCGATTGGGCATACGGAAGGACACCAGAACGTTGTTTTCTGACAAGGAGCTTGCATAAAGAGTATTGATGAACTATGCGGATACTGTGGGGCAGTCAGGCTTGAAGCGTACATACGATGCAGGCTGGCACGACCATCCGTTGTTTCGCCAAGTCAGCGCCTAACGAGACCATCCGTTGTTTCGCCAAGTCAGCGCCTAACGAGACCATCCGTTGTTTCGCCAAGTCAGCGCCTAACGAGACCATCCGTTGTTTCGCCAAGTCAGCGCCTAACGAGACCATCCGTTGTTTCGCCAAGTCAGCGCCTAACGAGACCATCCGTTGTTTCGCCAAGTCAGCGCCTAACGAGACCATCCGTTGTTTCGCCAAGTCAGCGCCTAACGAGACCATCCGTTGTTTCGCCAAGTCAGCGCCTAACGAGACCATCCGTTGTTTCGCCAAGTCAGCGCCTAACGAGACCATCCGTTGTTTCGCCAAGTCAGCGCCTAACGAGACCATCCGTTGTTTCGCCAAGTCAGCGCCTAACGAGACCATCCGTTGTTTCGCCAAGTCAGCGCCTAACGAGACCATCCGTTGTTTCGCCAAGTCAGCGCCTAACGAGACCATCCGTTGTTTCGCCAAGTCAGCGCCTAACGAGACCATCCGTTGTTTCGCCAAGTCAGCGCCTAACGAGACCATCCGTTGTTTCGCCAAGTCAGCGCCTAACGAGACCATCCGTTGTTTCGCCAAGTCAGCGCCTAACGAGACCATCCGTTGTTTCGCCAAGTCAGCGCCTAACGAGACCATCCGTTGTTTCGCCAAGTCAGCGCCTAACGAGACCATCCGTTGTTTCGCCAAGTCAGCGCCTAACGAGACCATCCGTTGTTTCGCCAAGTCAGCGCCTAACGAGACCATCCGTTGTTTCGCCAAGTCAGCGCCTAACGAGACCATCCGTTGTTTCGCCAAGTCAGCGCCTAACGAGACCATCCGTTGTTTCGCCAAGTCAGCGCCTAACGAGACCATCCGTTGTTTCGCCAAGTCAGCGCCTAACGAGACCATCCGTTGTTTCGCCAAGTCAGCGCCTAACGAGACCATCCGTTGTTTCGCCAAGTCAGCGCCTAACGAGACCATCCGTTGTTTCGCCAAGTCAGCGCCTAACGAGACCATCCGTTGTTTCGCCAAGTCAGCGCCTAACGAGACCATCCGTTGTTTCGCCAAGTCAGCGCCTAACGAGACCATCCGTTGTTTCGCCAAGTCAGCGCCTAACGAGACCATCCGTTGTTTCGCCAAGTCAGCGCCTAACGAGACCATCCGTTGTTTCGCCAAGTCAGCGCCTAACGAGACCATCCGTTGTTTCGCCAAGTCAGCGCCTAACGAGACCATCCGTTGTTTCGCCAAGTCAGCGCCTAACGAGACCATCCGTTGTTTCGCCAAGTCAGCGCCTAACGAGACCATCCGTTGTTTCGCCAAGTCAGCGCCTAACGAGACCATCCGTTGTTTCGCCAAGTCAGCGCCTAACGAGACCATCCGTTGTTTCGCCAAGTCAGCGCCTAACGAGACCATCCGTTGTTTCGCCAAGTCAGCGCCTAACGAGACCATCCGTTGTTTCGCCAAGTCAGCGCCTAACGAGACCATCCGTTGTTTCGCCAAGTCAGCGCCTAACGAGACCATCCGTTGTTTCGCCAAGTCAGCGCCTAACGAGACCATCCGTTGTTTCGCCAAGTCAGCGCCTAACGAGACCATCCGTTGTTTCGCCAAGTCAGCGCCTAACGAGACCATCCGTTGTTTCGCCAAGTCAGCGCCTAACGAGACCATCCGTTGTTTCGCCAAGTCAGCGCCTAACGAGACCATCCGTTGTTTCGCCAAGTCAGCGCCTAACGAGACCATCCGTTGTTTCGCCAAGTCAGCGCCTAACGAGACCATCCGTTGTTTCGCCAAGTCAGCGCCTAACGAGACCATCCGTTGTTTCGCCAAGTCAGCGCCTAACGAGACCATCCGTTGTTTCGCCAAGTCAGCGCCTAACGAGACCATCCGTTGTTTCGCCAAGTCAGCGCCTAACGAGACCATCCGTTGTTTCGCCAAGTCAGCGCCTAACGAGACCATCCGTTGTTTCGCCAAGTCAGCGCCTAACGAGACCATCCGTTGTTTCGCCAAGTCAGCGCCTAACGAGACCATCCGTTGTTTCGCCAAGTCAGCGCCTAACAACTCTCGCACCTTCAGCGTCCTAACGGCTGCCAGCCTCTAATGTGCCAAGAAGCGTGTGCGACGGTGCGCACAACTGCCGCAGTTGGACGACGGCTCCCAAGCTGGACTGCTCAGGTGAGAAACACGACGGAAGTGGTTCTCCTTATGTTACAGATTTTCTTTTTGCTGTTTTCTGGTGGTCTCTAATAGGCAGTGTGTGTGCCTGAGGTGTCCTCCCGCTTCCTCAGACAGCTAGCGCTTTGGCACAGGTGGTGGTCGCAACACATTTAGTAGCAATACTTGCACACAACAAATGCAGGATGAGGCAACGTATCGAAGCTCACGCTGAAGGGACGCTACTGTTCTCTTCTGCGTTGCCTGGCTTCTGCAACCGCATTTGTGATGCCGTTGGAGCATCGACCCACGCCACGCGCCGTATGTCCGTAGCGTGTTCAGTGTGACGAAGAACTGCCCCCTGGCTCGGAATTTGAAAAGTAGACGCGGTCTATCTTCTGAAGAAGCGGCCTTCGCGCCTCCAAGATCCAGTGCCTCCGTGTGAAATTTACCTCTTGCTTTACGCAAGATATTTCAGCAGTACCACCTGTTGCTCTCTGTGTGCGATCTGGAAACTCGCCTACGACTGACACGGTCATGAAGCAAGTCTGGCGATACCGTGTCTCCACCTATTCATCATACTGCATTATTCTGCGAATCACGAGTCAACATGAAACCTGTTCCAGAAAATATTGGGCTTCTTCAGCCTGGAAGGAAAATATAATAACGCGGGGACCCCTCAATCGTTGATGCATCACGTACACAAATGTCAACAGTTTAAGAAAAGTAGCTTCTCCTGGGGAGAAACGCGCGGCACCGAGGCGGATGAGATGTCCACGTCTTGCAATGTGCCAATCCGTTTTTCGGAAAGTGTCTTTTCTAAAGGAAGTGCAAGTCAGGCAGGCTGTGGCGTTTCTTGTCCGCTGTACTGAAGCGTAGCTGTCTACGATAGATGTTTTCCGAAGTTTGTAGAGTTAATGAGCTGTAAAACAGCTGTTGTGCAGGTACATGTCTTGCTCAAGTTCGCACCCATGTTAGGATGTGGCTGCGTATTTGCGCAGCACTGGAACGCCTAACCCCCCCTTACAACTATCTACCATTGTGGAGTTGAAGAACGCAGCGAACGAGCGAGCCCTACGTTCGCATGTACAATTCGTCAATGCGGTGCCTCAAATACGACCAGCACCCTATTCAAGGTTCCCACCCTGTAAAAAAGGTATGCAACAGCGCGACTAGAAACACAGGTTACAAAAGATATGCACAGCCGTAGCAGTAATCAGCCAGCAATCACTATCAAGCACGTTTGCAAGGAGCAACTGCTTCGCGTCGGCCAATGTCTGCAAGAAACCGCATGAACTAGGTCCTCGAGTTTGTGGTGATGCACCGTGTGAAAAAGAATATGTAGCACTCTATCGTGTCAGTCACCCCTCGGGCACTGTGTGCCACACAGGTGGGTGAATAGCTTGGCACCTCATGCAGACGACTTCCCACATTTCGCGAATTTTGCTGGATGACAGTAGGGGAGTCACAGGCTGATCGGGAATTGATTGGACACTTCGATACACGTGCATACGTGCAAAGCCAGGGCGCTAATCCATGGGGCACGCTTCATCATGCATGGAATTTGTCATCCGCCAGAACGAATGCTTCTTTACACTCTGGTTGAAATCGCTTCACCTGCTGGTTAAAAGTCTACATGCGGGAGGCTCCTTCACCTGTACCCACGTGCAAACCACGCAGTTACGAAACGGAACATGCCTCCGCATCAAAAAGTTTCTTCATTCGCTAAGACGAATGCCTCTTTCCACGCTGGTTCCAACTACCTCATGTTTGTCACATGCTTTATTGTAACAAGTCGTGACCATCAGTTGCACGATTAACGAGTAGACTCGCTCTTTTTTAGGTCCCTGGATACAGAAAGTGAAACAATCACGTTACTGCACTGAACAGCGCGTTCACTTCTGAGCGGCTCGGGCGATTTTTGAACGTGCCCCGCTGCCGAACGCGAAATCCACGATGGTGATTCTGTTGTGCAGGTCACTCCACGTCAGACTTTGATTAAGTAGATCTGTGATATATCGACTACTCATCGCCAGCTGCTGCTCTTTTTCGTACGCGCTCGATATCAGCGCCTCGCACGCAGTAGACGAATTTGGGTCGTTGCGTGAAGTGCAAGAGTTTGCAGAACTTTATGTAAAGGTGCCCTTACGCTGTCCAACCAATGGTGTTTTGTTTCATGCGATTATTATACGGCGGCCTGCTTCGGTGCTCTTCCTCCTCCACATCTTGCTGACTGACTTGGTCAGAACGCGCTGGCGCTTCAAAAAAACGAGCTACGCAGGAGCAGGGAACCCAGGATCGCCGAAGCAACCTGTTCGGCACGTTGTGTGCCCAATACGCAGGTTCCTGCGAACCTGTGATTAGTTCTTGTGAAAGCCGAACAGCGCAGAAAATCCAACGCAAGGAAACACGTGACTGCTTCAGCCTGGCCGAGTCGCGGCTCCAATTCGGTCTTGAGTGCTCTTTCAACATGGACGGGCAGCAGGGGACAACTCATGTTCTGGTTACAAAGAAGTGATACGTGATGCAGTGCCTTGTTACCAGTGAACAAACCGCTCTCTTGCAGTGGTCCACGTGGCGACGCACGCCATCCTACGCGTGTGTGAAGTCGTTGCTCAAGTGAAGCAAAACAAGGGAACGTATGCATCAGTTGTCAAATGCTCAGCTGCACTCATCCTGTGGATATGCACCCTGAACAACTATAAAAACAGTTTTGAGTCCGCCATCGCACTAGGATTATGAGCCAAAAAACAGCGGTATGATCCGCCCCTGCTGGTATGGTCGCAGATATACTCAGCAGCCAGGGAAAGTATTCCCTATCCGAAATGTCTACATTGAAATTCAGCACTTCTTCGTGTCTACGACGCCTCCGTCGACGCATCTTCATCAGAGGTCTACCGCAAGAAGGCCCGTAATTAGCATGCTTGGCAAGACGATTTGGACGCCCTGGCGAAGTAAAAATTTACCCGGGAATTACGCGTCACAACTTGCACAGGTCGGCTCCTAATGAAGTTGCTACATGCGCCAAGGAAAATATGTGAATCTGTATGCATGCACCTT
>NW_021149833.1:0-6095 GCF_002837175.3 Physeter macrocephalus
ACCCCGCAGGTTTCAAATGCCTCTTTGTAACATCATCAGCTGTTTCTCCACCCGGTTCTTTCCAACTCCTTACCTGCATCTGCTTCCTTCTTCTGGCCCTCCCGTCCTCATTACCCCTCCCATGCACTCCGTGTCTGCACCGCCTTGGCTCTGACGGTTCACACGGCGGCAATACGCAACCCACACATCCAAAATACGGTGGCATTTGACGTAGCGGTCCCGCCCCCATGGTGAATAGCGTATCTCTTTTATCCTGTCTCCGCTAAAAAAGATGGTGTCAGTAAGTGTGTATATGTATGTACGTAGGTATTCATGTATGGATGTATGTATGTGTATCTCTTTTATCCTGTCTCCGCGAAAAAAGATGGTGTCAGTAAGCGTGTATATGTATGTATGTAGGAACATATGTATGGATGTATGTATGTATATCTCTTTATCCTGTCTCCGCTAAAAAAGACGGTGTCAGTAGGTGTATAAATCCACATGTATGTACGCATATATGTATTTATGTATGGATGCGTATATGTATATCTCATTATCTTGTCTCCGATGAAGAAGACGGCAGTGTCAGTAGGTGTATAAATCCACATATATGTATGTATAGACGTATGTATGTAGGTATTCATGTATGGATGTATGTATGTGTATCTCTTTTATCCTGTCTCCGCTAAAAAAGATGGTGTCAGTAAGTGTGTATATGTATGTACGTAGGTATTCATGTATGGATGTATGTATGTGTATCTCTTTTATCCTGTCTCCGCGAAAAAAGATGGTGTCAGTAAGCGTGTATATGTATGTATGTAGGAACATATGTATGGATGTATGTATGTATATCTCTTTATCCTGTCTCCGCTAAAAAAGACGGTGTCAGTAGGTGTATAAATCCACATGTATGTACGCATATATGTATTTATGTATGGATGCGTATATGTATATCTCATTATCTTGTCTCCGATGAAGAAGACGGCAGTGTCAGTAGGTGTATAAATCCACATATATGTATGTATAGACGTATGTATGTAGGTATTCATGTATGGATGTATGTATGTGTATCTCTTTTATCCTGTCTCCGCTAAAAAAGATGGTGTCAGTAAGTGTGTATATGTATGTACGTAGGTATTCATGTATGGATGTATGTATGTGTATCTCTTTTATCCTGTCTCCGCGAAAAAAGATGGTGTCAGTAAGCGTGTATATGTATGTATGTAGGAACATATGTATGGATGTATGTATGTATATCTCTTTATCCTGTCTCCGCTAAAAAAGACGGTGTCAGTAGGTGTATAAATCCACATGTATGTACGCATATATGTATTTATGTATGGATGCGTATATGTATATCTCATTATCTTGTCTCCGATGAAGAAGACGGCAGTGTCAGTAGGTGTATAAATCCACATATATGTATGTATAGACGTATGTATGTAGGTATTCATGTATGGATGTATGTATGTGTATCTCTTTTATCCTGTCTCCGCTAAAAAAGATGGTGTCAGTAAGTGTGTATATGTATGTACGTAGGTATTCATGTATGGATGTATGTATGTGTATCTCTTTTATCCTGTCTCCGCGAAAAAAGATGGTGTCAGTAAGCGTGTATATGTATGTATGTAGGAACATATGTATGGATGTATGTATGTATATCTCTTTATCCTGTCTCCGCTAAAAAAGACGGTGTCAGTAGGTGTATAAATCCACATGTATGTACGCATATATGTATTTATGTATGGATGCGTATATGTATATCTCATTATCTTGTCTCCGATGAAGAAGACGGCAGTGTCAGTAGGTGTATAAATCCACATATATGTATGTATAGACGTATGTATGTAGGTATTCATGTATGGATGTATGTATGTGTATCTCTTTTATCCTGTCTCCGCTAAAAAAGATGGTGTCAGTAAGTGTGTATATGTATGTACGTAGGTATTCATGTATGGATGTATGTATGTGTATCTCTTTTATCCTGTCTCCGCGAAAAAAGATGGTGTCAGTAAGCGTGTATATGTATGTATGTAGGAACATATGTATGGATGTATGTATGTATATCTCTTTATCCTGTCTCCGCTAAAAAAGACGGTGTCAGTAGGTGTATAAATCCACATGTATGTACGCATATATGTATTTATGTATGGATGCGTATATGTATATCTCATTATCTTGTCTCCGATGAAGAAGACGGCAGTGTCAGTAGGTGTATAAATCCACATATATGTATGTATAGACGTATGTATGTAGGTATTCATGTATGGATGTATGTATGTGTATCTCTTTTATCCTGTCTCCGCTAAAAAAGATGGTGTCAGTAAGTGTGTATATGTATGTACGTAGGTATTCATGTATGGATGTATGTATGTGTATCTCTTTTATCCTGTCTCCGCGAAAAAAGATGGTGTCAGTAAGCGTGTATATGTATGTATGTAGGAACATATGTATGGATGTATGTATGTATATCTCTTTATCCTGTCTCCGCTAAAAAAGACGGTGTCAGTAGGTGTATAAATCCACATGTATGTACGCATATATGTATTTATGTATGGATGCGTATATGTATATCTCATTATCTTGTCTCCGATGAAGAAGACGGCAGTGTCAGTAGGTGTATAAATCCACATATATGTATGTATAGACGTATGTATGTAGGTATTCATGTATGGATGTATGTATGTGTATCTCTTTTATCCTGTCTCCGCTAAAAAAGATGGTGTCAGTAAGTGTGTATATGTATGTACGTAGGTATTCATGTATGGATGTATGTATGTGTATCTCTTTTATCCTGTCTCCGCGAAAAAAGATGGTGTCAGTAAGCGTGTATATGTATGTATGTAGGAACATATGTATGGATGTATGTATGTATATCTCTTTATCCTGTCTCCGCTAAAAAAGACGGTGTCAGTAGGTGTATAAATCCACATGTATGTACGCATATATGTATTTATGTATGGATGCGTATATGTATATCTCATTATCTTGTCTCCGATGAAGAAGACGGCAGTGTCAGTAGGTGTATAAATCCACATATATGTATGTATAGACGTATGTATGTAGGTATTCATGTATGGATGTATGTATGTGTATCTCTTTTATCCTGTCTCCGCTAAAAAAGATGGTGTCAGTAAGTGTGTATATGTATGTACGTAGGTATTCATGTATGGATGTATGTATGTGTATCTCTTTTATCCTGTCTCCGCGAAAAAAGATGGTGTCAGTAAGCGTGTATATGTATGTATGTAGGAACATATGTATGGATGTATGTATGTATATCTCTTTATCCTGTCTCCGCTAAAAAAGACGGTGTCAGTAGGTGTATAAATCCACATGTATGTACGCATATATGTATTTATGTATGGATGCGTATATGTATATCTCATTATCTTGTCTCCGATGAAGAAGACGGCAGTGTCAGTAGGTGTATAAATCCACATATATGTATGTATAGACGTATGTATGTAGGTATTCATGTATGGATGTATGTATGTGTATCTCTTTTATCCTGTCTCCGCTAAAAAAGATGGTGTCAGTAAGTGTGTATATGTATGTACGTAGGTATTCATGTATGGATGTATGTATGTGTATCTCTTTTATCCTGTCTCCGCGAAAAAAGATGGTGTCAGTAAGCGTGTATATGTATGTATGTAGGAACATATGTATGGATGTATGTATGTATATCTCTTTATCCTGTCTCCGCTAAAAAAGACGGTGTCAGTAGGTGTATAAATCCACATGTATGTACGCATATATGTATTTATGTATGGATGCGTATATGTATATCTCATTATCTTGTCTCCGATGAAGAAGACGGCAGTGTCAGTAGGTGTATAAATCCACATATATGTATGTATAGACGTATGTATGTAGGTATTCATGTATGGATGTATGTATGTGTATCTCTTTTATCCTGTCTCCGCTAAAAAAGATGGTGTCAGTAAGTGTGTATATGTATGTACGTAGGTATTCATGTATGGATGTATGTATGTGTATCTCTTTTATCCTGTCTCCGCGAAAAAAGATGGTGTCAGTAAGCGTGTATATGTATGTATGTAGGAACATATGTATGGATGTATGTATGTATATCTCTTTATCCTGTCTCCGCTAAAAAAGACGGTGTCAGTAGGTGTATAAATCCACATGTATGTACGCATATATGTATTTATGTATGGATGCGTATATGTATATCTCATTATCTTGTCTCCGATGAAGAAGACGGCAGTGTCAGTAGGTGTATAAATCCACATATATGTATGTATAGACGTATGTATGTAGGTATTCATGTATGGATGTATGTATGTGTATCTCTTTTATCCTGTCTCCGCTAAAAAAGATGGTGTCAGTAAGTGTGTATATGTATGTACGTAGGTATTCATGTATGGATGTATGTATGTGTATCTCTTTTATCCTGTCTCCGCGAAAAAAGATGGTGTCAGTAAGCGTGTATATGTATGTATGTAGGAACATATGTATGGATGTATGTATGTATATCTCTTTATCCTGTCTCCGCTAAAAAAGACGGTGTCAGTAGGTGTATAAATCCACATGTATGTACGCATATATGTATTTATGTATGGATGCGTATATGTATATCTCATTATCTTGTCTCCGATGAAGAAGACGGCAGTGTCAGTAGGTGTATAAATCCACATATATGTATGTATAGACGTATGTATGTAGGTATTCATGTATGGATGTATGTATGTGTATCTCTTTTATCCTGTCTCCGCTAAAAAAGATGGTGTCAGTAAGTGTGTATATGTATGTACGTAGGTATTCATGTATGGATGTATGTATGTGTATCTCTTTTATCCTGTCTCCGCGAAAAAAGATGGTGTCAGTAAGCGTGTATATGTATGTATGTAGGAACATATGTATGGATGTATGTATGTATATCTCTTTATCCTGTCTCCGCTAAAAAAGACGGTGTCAGTAGGTGTATAAATCCACATGTATGTACGCATATATGTATTTATGTATGGATGCGTATATGTATATCTCATTATCTTGTCTCCGATGAAGAAGACGGCAGTGTCAGTAGGTGTATAAATCCACATATATGTATGTATAGACGTATGTATGTAGGTATTCATGTATGGATGTATGTATGTGTATCTCTTTTATCCTGTCTCCGCTAAAAAAGATGGTGTCAGTAAGTGTGTATATGTATGTACGTAGGTATTCATGTATGGATGTATGTATGTGTATCTCTTTTATCCTGTCTCCGCGAAAAAAGATGGTGTCAGTAAGCGTGTATATGTATGTATGTAGGAACATATGTATGGATGTATGTATGTATATCTCTTTATCCTGTCTCCGCTAAAAAAGACGGTGTCAGTAGGTGTATAAATCCACATGTATGTACGCATATATGTATTTATGTATGGATGCGTATATGTATATCTCATTATCTTGTCTCCGATGAAGAAGACGGCAGTGTCAGTAGGTGTATAAATCCACATATATGTATGTATAGACGTATGTATGTAGGTATTCATGTATGGATGTATGTATGTGTATCTCTTTTATCCTGTCTCCGCTAAAAAAGATGGTGTCAGTAAGTGTGTATATGTATGTACGTAGGTATTCATGTATGGATGTATGTATGTGTATCTCTTTTATCCTGTCTCCGCGAAAAAAGATGGTGTCAGTAAGCGTGTATATGTATGTATGTAGGAACATATGTATGGATGTATGTATGTATATCTCTTTATCCTGTCTCCGCTAAAAAAGACGGTGTCAGTAGGTGTATAAATCCACATGTATGTACGCATATATGTATTTATGTATGGATGTGTTTGTGTATATCTCTTTATCCTGTCTCCGCCCAAGAAGACGGGAATGTCAGTAAGTGCACACATATGTGTATATACATATGCATGTATGTATTTCTGTATGTACTCGGTTCCATAAAAGACGCTCACGCCAATGCATACGCATATACAGTGCTCAAATCTATGATATATATCGAGACTTAAGGCTGTTACACCCCTGTACTTCGATTCAAGGCAAACAGGCGTGTACGCCTCCCATCTTGTACCTTGATAGAGTCTTGGTACCTGGATATTGCGGTTCGAGGCACGTATACATGTGTACGTGTGCTGGGC
>NW_021149834.1:0-6095 GCF_002837175.3 Physeter macrocephalus
CCCCTATATTCACTACCAAATGTAAAATAAATAGCTAGTGGGAAGCAGCCACATAGCGCAGGGAGACAGGGAGATCAGCTGGGTGCTTTGTGACCACCTAGAGGGGTGGGATAGGGAGGTTGGGATGGGAAATAAATCATTGCAGTGCTATAGAATCCACGTGTTTAAATTAGCAGCAAGACCCTCTTAATCTCAGAGGAATTTATAACAGTTCAAAATTAGTGGAAGACCAAGTAGGCTTGGTAAAGGCCCTGTAACCGGGAAGAATCACCGTTTGGCTGAGCAGACCTGCATCTGCGCATTTTCTGGGTCGCCGAGGTGTCACTGCCCTGGTGTCGCCCCGCCCTCCCCAGAACTTCAGATCCGGCCGGGCGGCGTGCTGGGGCTGACCTCGGCCACTCGCTGCCCTCTGTCTCCTGTTCCTCCTCCTCCTGTCCGTCCTGGCTTTTAACATGATGAACAGCAATCGCCCACCCGGAGCTTGCCTTTTCCTTACACGGAACCCCGCCCCGAGCCGGCCGCTGCAACTGTCTGGACCTCATCAAGGCTTCTTTAGTGTGTTTTCCCTCCACCTGTCACAGGATTATCATTTTTCACTGCAGTTTTTGCAGCCGCTCGAGGTGTTTCTGACACGCCAGATAGCTAGCTGGCCTTTTAGATGAATGGCACCGTTAACGCAGGTGTGCAGGGTACGGTGTCGGGGTGCGCGGTGGGGGCCGGGCAGCATCCCCTGGGGCCTCAACAGCCCGGCGGAGCTGAGCCGCCCCCCTGCCCAGGCTGCGCCCCACTGCGCGTTCAGCTCCGCTCTCCTGTGTCAACAGGACCTTCTCGGCACGTGCAGGCTTGACTCAGCGCTCACCAGCCGCCTGCAAGTTGGAGGCTGATGTTTCCGACGTGTGATTTGTGGCTGCGGGTAGGACCGTGCACTAGACTTTTATGTAGACGTCAGTAATCATCCTTATAAATAGGTGCAGAGAAGTACACGTTTTCTTTTAGTTAAAATTAATAGGTTCAATTTTTAAATTTATAAAACGCGCCATCTTTTGTCTCTTTGCCCTTAAAGTCTTATCTTTATTTTGCATTGCAGGTCCAGTAGCACCTCCATCTGCCTCAGCGCCCGCGGAGCGCAGATAAACCCCGCTGTGATGTGCAGCTGGGACCTATGTAACAGCTATAGTTATAAGGCTCCTGTTACAGTTTATTAACATAGATTCTCACGAAATGATCCATCTTAGAACAGATGTGACTTCACTGCTGCGTAGATGGTGCCAGTGTGGGGTTTTGTTTCTTGCACCCCTCTGGGATGCCAGGTGCGTGGCCTTGCGCCGCTGCGCCTCGCTGGCCTGGGAAGTCCCAGGGTCTCGGGACCGGCCAGTTCCTTCCCACCCTCGGCCGACCTCACCACCCGCCCTGTGAGCCTCTCTACTGGCACCACTTCTGTTGAAATCGACAGTTTAGACTCTTAACTGGAAATAACTCACCCAAAAGCTTTTTCACTATTTGGTCCTGTAATCGTTGTAGAAATAATTTTTCTGTTACAAAAAAGTATTTAATTCCAGAATATTGTGATATAGTTTATATTAAAACAGATTAATTTATTATGCCTTGAAATTTTAAACATTTAGTATGAAAACATTATAGCATTTGCTAGTTTTAAATGTTTGAAAATATTTTTGGCATAAACTGAAATCCATAATAGTGAACATTTAGTATTTTGTCTTAAGTAAAAATATGTTTAATTTAAATATTTAATTTAGTAGTCTTAACAAAAATGTTTTACTACTCAGACAATTCTCTCAGTTTATAAATTTCATTACTATTTATATGTAATTAGCATAAAAATGTAGTTTTATATTTTGTACATTTAATTCACTCATAAAATAATAATATTCTGCTGGAAGATTTTCAGAGAGCCAAGTAAGTTCAGAGATGTTTTAGCTTCTTTCCCAGAATAAACTTATCATGCATTTGCTCACCTAAAATCTAAACGTTTTCAATTAATTCTTTAAATGATATACTGAATTGAACGCATGGATGCGTGTGGTTGGGTAACTACACAGCTCAGAGGACGTGAGTGGCGCGTAGGGTGAAGGGAAAGAGTCCGCTCTAGAGGAAGGTGCCCACTGTCCCTGCTTTCTCCCCTCCCCCTTCCTTCCTCTACTTCAATCTCTACCTCATTCTCAACGTGCCCCCCCCCACCCCCCCACCCCCCACCACCAAGAAAAAATCATCAGGAACAGATATCAGTAGCTTAAGACCCTTTGATCCATTTTGAGGATATTAGAGTAGCAGAAACCCGTGGTTTTAGGGAGAGGACAGAGTTTGGGGCAGGGACCTGTGACCAGATCTTGGCTCCATGCATGGCACCTGGGATCTGTTATTGAAAAAGCCAGCCGTGCAGTTAACTTTCTGCTTGGTAATAGAAAACGAACGTTATGAAAACAGAAGATTTGCACATTCCATCTAATTGTTCTGAAGTAAAGCGCTTTTGCCAAAATATCAAAAATATAGGTAGATCATACCAAATATAAATTGTCAGTTAAAACCAGCAAAAAAAGTGTTTAATGAAATAGTACTTTCACACGTATGTGCATGCATGCACACTCACACACACCCTTCCAGTGTCCCGACGTTTTTGTGACAGGCATCTGGCAACCTCAGCTCACCACAGCCCAGCTCACAGAGCTTAGCTCTGAGCCCTGGTTTCCTCCTTTATCAAAAGGAGATACTTCTGGGACTTCCCTGGCGGTCCAGTGGTTAAGACTCTGCGCTTCCAATGCAGGGGGCACGGATTCCAGCCCCAACGGGCCATCCCACAAGCCATGTAGCATGGCCACTAAATACATAAATACATAAATAAAAAAGAGATACTTCCTATCCAAGGGCTGTCATGAAGATTAATCAAAATAAGTTTCAACAAGGTTCCTGACACAATATCTGACACTGTATTCAATCGTTCTCTCAGCTTTCAGAAATCTAAAGTTCAATTTGGTGGTCAACTTGCCCATGAAGGGAGTCCCAGATACACGTAGGAAAGCCAGCATCCCTGGAGAAAGCTGGGATTCTAACCTCTGTTAACTGATTTAGTACAGAGCCTGAGATCTGCCTGAAATGGGCCCAGAGGTCACGCTCTATGAAAAGCAATGTAGAAGTTAGTGGAAGAGAGGAAAGACAAGAGAGAATAGCTTCAAGGAGGAGAATGCAGAGCAGTGCAATAACAAGTAAGGCAGCATGGAAAGAAAGTGGAAATAAATGTCAGGAATTAGAGCAGATATGATGATGGAAGAGAATGAGGTACTTCGCACCCTACAATGGGCTTAACTCGAGCCCAGGAAACATCTTCAAAAATTGGCCAGATTGTACACGGTACAATCTGCAGCAGAGGAGCTACCTGGTGGCTCAGTGGTTAAGAATCTCCTTGACAATGCAAGGGACAAGGGTTCGAGCCCTGGCCCAGGAAGATCCCACATGCCACGGAGCAACTAAGCCCGTGTGCCACAACTACTGAGCCTGTACGCTATGGCCTGTGAGCCACAACTACTGAGCCCACGTGCTGCAACGACTGAAGCCTGCAGGCCTAGAGCCCGTGCTCCACAGCAGGAGAAGCCACCACAATGAGAAGCCCGTGCACCACAACGAAGAGCAGCCCCGGTTCGCGGCAACTAGAGAAAGCCCGCGGGCAGCAATGAAGACCTAATGCAGCCACAAATAAATACATTTTAAAAAAATCATAACAGGCTTTTGTATCTCATCTGACCCTCGTCGACCCCTGCAGCAATGGGCATCGTTCCCATCTGAGGGATGAGTTCAGAAAGTCACCGGCCAGCATGCAGTGCGGCCAAGGGCACCAGGGTAATTTCACATGAGGGAAAACTCACTACAGACAGCACCAGTTAATGGTTTAGAGTGAAAGCAATGGGGCAGAAAGCTCGTGGAAAACGGCCTGCAGGCAGAGCCATGTGGATAACCCTGGTCCCTCATGCGCCTCTGTGTGTGATGTCCCAGAGGGGACACTGGGGGGTGGGGGGGCTGCCCTTTCCTGTGCATCTGCCGGCAGCACTTCTGCAGGTGAAGGCCCAGTGGGCGCCAGCCTGTCAGCAGGTGGCATCCATCAGGTGCCTGGGGGCATTCCTGAATGTTTGGGTGGGCGGCCTGAGAATACCGTGTGTGACACGGAGGTACCTTCCCCCCCTCCCCCCCGCCACGTGTGCCGGGAGGGGTGCTTTTCTCCTCCATCCTGTCTCATTAAGGATCAAATGCTGGCTCTGCCCCATCATGTTGGTTCATGACCTCCAGATGGGTTTCTTCAGGGTTTCCACCCTCGCTCTGAGAGGCATCCAGGAAGGAGGGCAGCCCTGGGCTGGAGAGGGACTTGGCCGGCAGGAAGCAGCAGGAAGCCTCACTGAGTATCTCTGAAATACTCTCAGCTTTGGGAGAATCCGAGCTTGGAATCACTCTGGGGTTTGGGTGAGCCCGACTGAGTGGGTGTCACCACTTGGTGCAGGGCGACCAGTTCTGCAGAAGCCTGCGGACTTCTCTGGTGGGGTGGGCTGGCCTGCGGCGGTGATGGCGGGGTGTCCTTGGCTTTGCTAGCTGAGGGAGCCGCGCTGGAGCTGGCCGGGGCTGGGCTGGGTTCACCTGTGTGGTTTAGAGAAGGCTGGACACAACTTGTTTCCAGGTGTCACATTTACAAGGTGTAACTTAACAAATAGGTATGTCTTTGGTATTTGCTTTTCTGGCTCGTGTGCAGCCTGTTGGAAAGGAAGGAAAAGGAGGCCTTCATCCCCCAGGGGTAGCAGGCCAGTGGCGTCCACCGCCCCAGAGAACAGGGCTCCCCGCACCTCCTCCCCGCACCCCCGTCCGGGTACGTGGGGGGACAGGCGGCGCTGGCAGGAGACCTGGAGGCAGTTCCGCGGCCTCAGCTGGTGGTACTGAATGAATGAGTCATTTCCTCCCGGGCCTTCCTGCGTGCCGGGTGCTCCCAGGACCAGGACGGTGGCAAAGAGAAGCCCAGCGGACCGCGCCTGGCCTGCCTGGCCCCACTCCTACCCCGGGGCCCAGGGCTGCCCATCCTTATCCTCTCTGCCACTTTCCCCCGTCCCCGCGGCTCGCGCTCGGGGTGGGCCCCGCGGACACCCGGGCTCTGGCATGAGCGGTGACCTCGGGTAGTCATCTCCGTCCCCCACGTCTCTGCTGTCAGGCGGGGAGGAAGCCGCAGGGAGGTGTCGTGGGCAGGGCAACTGGTTTCATGAGTAACCTGCTGGTCACCCGCCGCCGCACGCTGCGGAACAAGAAACCAGGCGGGGATGGGGCGGGGGCGCCGGGAGGGGAGGGGCCCCGGGAGGGGAGGAGGGGCTGACGGGCGGGCGGGGACCCCCGGGCGGCCCTACTCCACTCGCTCGCCAGTGCCTCTCGGCACGCGTCGGGAGCAGCCCGTGGCGGTCCCTGCGCGGGAAGTGTCTGCGGCCAGCGTCCTGTTTTCGGGAATCACCGACCTGCAGGTGAGGCGACTCGGGCTCGCGGACGCGGGGCCATCTGCGGGGAGGCTGTGCGCGGAAGGCGCGCGGGGGAGGATGTGCGCGGAGGGCGCGCGGGGAGGATTGCGGGGAGGATGTGCGGGGAGGGCGTGCCGGCAGGGCGCGCGGTGAGGATGTGCGCGGAGGGCGCGCGGGGAGGATGTGCGGGGAGGGCGTGCGCGGAGGGAGCGCGGGGTGGATGTGCGGGGAGGGCGTGCCGGCAGGGCGCGCGGGGAGGGTGTGCGCGGAGGGCGCCGTCCGGAAGCTACAGGTCCACCTGGCGGAGGCGACTCGCGCGTGGCGGAGCTGGGCAGGTCTTCCTCAGTCCAAATTGAGCGGGAGGGAATCGGGAGCACTAGGAACGTTCCCTTCTCGTGGGAGGAGGGGAAATTACGTTTTGGAGAATGATTGTTACCGGACTTGCAGAGTTCAAATGGACTCAGGTGTGCGCCTTGAGCCAACAGACAGCAAAGTGTCACAGCGTAAAATACTGGCGTCGAGGTGTCTGGCAGGTCAAAAGAGAAACTTCCGTCACAGAGTATCTGACACAAATACGATTTGCACCGGGGAGCGGGTCCA
>NW_021149837.1:0-6094 GCF_002837175.3 Physeter macrocephalus
CACACACACACACACACGCACACACACACGCACGCACACGCACGCACACACGCACGCATGGGCAGACATTCTCTGTAACCCTCAGTCGTGTCTAGTGACTGATGTGAGAGGTAAGAGCAGCTACAAAGGAGTGAAAGGCCAGCAGGCTCCCCAGACCCTGGGAGGTGGAGATACTCTCATCTTTTGGACAGGATAGAGCCCCAGGATGTGAGATCCCAGCCTCTTTTGGAGAAGCAGCGATATGGAACTGAGCATCCCCATGAGACAGGGCCCAGCCTAGGAGAACAGAGCCATGTGGGGAAATGGGTGGTTCCTAGGCCACCAGGAATAGCTGCTGAGACACTAGACCTAAAGAAAACCAATCACACTAAGATTCTGTACCTGTGGTTTCCACCTTCGCTGCCCTCCAGGGACGTAGGAAAAGGTCTATAAAACAGCTATCTATTTGGGACTCCCAAATGTTGTTTCCTACCGGAGCCCTATTCCACCTGGGATTCATTAGTGCTTAAAGACACTGGACCTCTGAACAGCTAAAGGACAATTAATTCACACAGCAGGCACTGTCCAAGCACTTTTTCCACTCCTGGCCTTGAATAGGGGACTACGTGGAGAAAAGGATATTTTGGTGTGTGCCAGTTAGGCTCTTTGATATGAAGCACATCCTGTATCTTTTTCTGTTGCCTGGTGATTTTTGGTGTTGCAACATCTAACAAGGCCTTCACATGCTGTTGGGCTAAAGGGACAAATATGGTCCAACCCCCGGGATAGACTTCCCCTGCTGATATTATGTTGCAATACATATCAAGGTCACCTTAGAAAGGGGAAAAAAAAACAATCATCTTATGAAAATGAATAATTTGTAGTTAGAGACCAGGTTGCCTGTTGGAGGGGCTGTCTTGTGGTGGAGTGGGGATGCTTGGGATCTGACTCTGTGTGTGCGGGGCTAAGAGTTTTTCTTCGGATCCAGAGATTCTTTTTCCACGTGTACCTCCCCCATCCCCTTCTATACAACCACTGCCCAGTGGTCCTCAGATATGAAGACTCCGTGTGGTTTAGGAGAAGAGAGATGTTATTCCTTTCTCATTCCTGCAGTCCTTTCCCCTCAGGGTCAGAGCTGTCTGCTGTGGAAAATTCACTCCTCACTGGCTGAAGTCACTTGCAACCATGACTGAGGAACCAGCGGCACTGCCCCAAGAAGGAGGGTGTACAGCCTTATAGGGCTAAGTGAGATGCTAGCTAGCTCCCTCCCTCCGCTACGCACCCCCACCACTGACAACCCCCAATTCACCTGAGGCTGGTGTCAGTGTTGAAAGCTATACTGTTGAAAAGATGAGGTGAAAACAGTCGAGTGTGGCAGCATTTGTTTCGGGCCCAGCGACTGAGAAACTGGGGAAAGCAGGGACAGGTGGCAGCACAGGGGGCTTGATCACCGTTCATGGGTCTGTGTCTGTGTCTGTGTCCTGAGGTCTCAGCTTCTGAGTGTCTGATATCCTACCCTACAAAGGAAAGCAGAGCGACAGCTGGACCCTTGGGAATGCTGGGGGAAGTCAGGCGTGGCCTGGGGACTCTCTGAGTCGGGCAGGAAGGGGAAGCATGTTGGCTTGGCTGTGAGCAGCGAGAGAGGAAGAGGCTGGCTCTGAGCTCTCACCTGAAGGACTTGGTGAAACAGGCCAGGGCTCTCTGGAACTGGCTCCTCCAAGACCCTTGGGGACCAGCAGGTTCCCTGGGCAATCCTGTGCCATTGGATGGGTTCTCCATGGTGTCAGACAAAACAACAAATTCCTCAGTGTCTTTAAGCTGACCTTTCCCGTTCTGCAGAGGGAGAGGGAGAGAGGGAGAAGAATAGCCTCATCCTAATGGTCCCTGCCTTCCCTGATATTCAACAAGTTAGTATGTACATCTAGGCCTTGTTCCCGGTGCTGGGGATATAGCAGTGACCTCTACAGAGCACATCCCAGCCCCTGGGGCTGACAAACCATGACACCAGAGGGAAAGCAGACTCACCAGGTCAGGAGGTGGAAGGAAGGGAATGAAGATCATGCTTCTAGGAGGGTGTGATGTGCTTGTAGTGACCGACGGGACTTCCTTGAAGAGACCAGCTAAGCTCCTGACTCTGCTGTGTGCAAAGAGGCTGAGGGCCTGGTCCTCCACACCCCTCCAGTCCCTCTGACCCCGCCCTGTATTTCCTCCCTCCTGCAACCGAGTGCACTGTGCTCAAGCAGTGGATACATTTCTGGTATGTGACATGCCCTCTGTTCCTGTATCTCTTACTCCCACCCTTCCCCTCTCTCTGTCTCTCTTTTTCTTCTTTCCTCTGAACCCCCCAGCAGGCTTAAGCCAGGTTTCTGATTGCTGAACAAATAAAGCAGAAGTGTTCAGGCAGATGGTGAGTTGTCTTTTCGTGGGGATGCCATAGGCAGGGGTGTTCGTGTGGACCCTCTCCACATTTAGATTCATAGGATTTTGTACCTTAAAGCCCTGGGGAGGTGTATGGGTCTAAATGGGTTATCAAAGCAAGGAGGGTGAGCTGGGTGGTGGTATCCACAGTCCAAATCAACAGCAGAGGTTTACCTCTCAGTGGGTTATATGAGATGCTGACTGTGAGACAGTCAGCATCTCATGGGTAGTGGACAGGTGGTTTGGGGACTGGAGGGCTTGAAAAATGTGAGGGACAGATGGGAAGGACCTGGGCTGGGCTAAGTTGAAATCAGAACAACTGAGGTGAGAGCTCCCTGTTACCTAGTCCTGTTATATGAGATTCCATCTTTGACGCTTGGGTTTCAAGAGAAGCTGCTTAGTTTTGCCCCCTGTTTATCACCCAGAACTATGAGGCTCTGCTCCACTGACTTCAAGGGAGCTCTCTGCAAACAGTACCTGGAAGGAAGAGTGGAAGTAGGTGGCCTAAGGGTCTTTACTTGGTTTTTGAAACAATAATGTTGCTTAGGGAGGCATCTCTTATATACATGTGAGGATACAGGACTGATTGTCTCTCGAGGAGTCTATCGGGCCATGGCCTGAGGTTATAAAAACAGATGAGATTTTGTTGCTGCTTCAAGTCATTCCGTGGGAAAGAAGCCCCCCAAAAAGGAAGATTACAATAGAGAGAGATAGAAGGAAGTTTATATGGCTATGGGAGGATGGAGGAGGGACAGCCACCCTGCCTCGAGTGTTGGAATAGAGTCTTGGAGATTTCCCAGAGAAGACATGCCTGAAATGAGTGAGGAAAGAAGTTGGCCAGGAAATAGAGAAAGGGGGGAGCTTTGTAAGCAGATCCTCAAGACAATAAACTACGTTTTTGTAACTGAAAATAAGTAGACCCAGGTTTCTCTTCTAGGAGTTAAGTAGAAGTCAAGGTCAGTCATGAGGTTCGAGTATAGGAGTAAAAAGTGGTGCCACACAGAGATACTGAACCCTGGACTTTGAGAAGCAAAAGTTTTTGGGTTTTGTTTTAACTTTGTTAACGGTCCATTGATTATTTTTCCTTTATGAGTCATAGTTTTTGAATGAATGTTCCACCTAAGATATCTTTGCGTAACCTCACAACACGGAAGTTTTCTCCCATATTTTCTTGCAGGTTTTCTATTGTAGGTAGCTCTATTATTTATTTTGAGGGTTTTTTTTTTGCATATAGTGTGAGGTATTCACGTTTGTTTTTGGTTTCCATATGGAGATACACTTTCTCCAGCTCTATTAGTTAATTATCAGTTAATTTAATTATCTTAGCACCTTCGTCACAAATCAACTGACCATATTTTTGTGTACATCTATTTCTAGGCTTTCTATTTTATCCATTGATCCATACGTCTATTTTTATGGTAATACCACACTGTCATGACTACTATACCTTTACATTAAGTCAGGGAATTTGGTAGTGTAAGTCCTCCATCTTTGTTCGTATCCAAATGGCTTTGGCTATTGTATGTCCTTTGCATTTCCATATAAGTTTTAGAAATAGCTTTTCATTTTAATTATGATTATGGAAAATCTATAGATGAATTATTAGAGACTTGACATCTTAAACCTTTTGGAGTCTTCTGACCCATGAACATAGTATATCTCCATTTATTTGGGTCTTCCTTAATTTCTCTCAGCAATATTTTATAGTTACCTGCATACAAGTCTTGCACATATTACGTTAAACTTCTTAGTAGGTATTTCATTCATTTTAGTGCTATTGTTAGTGACATTAAAATTTTTTTCTTCATCTCCAATTATTTGTTCCTACTATATTGAAATTGGAGTTTTTAAATATTGAATTTCTGTCCTGTGACCTTGTGAAATTGCTTATCTGATCTGGGAGATGATTTTTGTTTTTTGTAGACTACTAAATATTTTCTATGTAGATTATCATGCCTTTTGAAAATGAGGATCATTTTTTACTTCTTCCTTTTCTATCTGTATGCCTTGTATTTCTTTTTCTTGCCTTAACTCATCAACCAGGGCCGCAAGTATACTATTGAATAGACATGGTGGGAGTGGACATTCTGCCATATTCCTAATCTTATGGGAGAAGCATCCAGTCTTTCACCATTAAGTATGATGCCAACAGCAGGTTTTTGGTAGAAGCACTTTATCTGGTTAAGTATGTTCCCTTCTGTTCTTAAGTTATCAGTTTTGTCTGTTTGTTCGTTTTAATCATGAATGGATGTTTTATATTATCAAATGACTTTTCTGTCATATATTGTGATAATCATTTTTTTTCTTTCATTCCCTTAATATGACAAAAAATACATCGATGCACTTTTTAATGTTAAAATGACCTGGCATTCCTAGGATAAATCTGCTTGGTCATGGATTATACTTCTTATATATCACTGGATTCATATTTCTAAAATTTTATTAGGTAGTTTTACATGTATATTCATCAAGGATATTGGTCTGTGGTGATTTTTTCCCCCTTGTAGTGTCTTTTTCTATGTTTTGCGTGAAAGTAATGCTGCCCTCATAAAATGTATAGGCAAGAGTTCCTCCTGTATTTTCTGGAAAAGTTCTGTCAGACTGTCACTATTTTTTCTTTTAAATGTGTGATCTTGTTCATCAGTGTAGCCATGTAGAACTGAAGTTTTCTTTATGGGAAAATTTTGAAGTACAAATTCAATTTTAAAGATTATAAATGCATACACTATCATTGGTAAATCCCTACCTATATTCCTAATGAAAATTTTGCCTTTGATACATAAGAAATTTCCTGGCGGGGCAAAGTAATTTTCCATGAGACTGAGTCTTTCTTTCTTTCTATATTTTTATTGTGGTAAAATACACATAACATATATAAAATTTACCATTTTAACCATGCTAAGTATAAAATGCAATGACATTAAGTACATTCACATGGATGTGCAATCATCCCCATCATACACATTCAGAACTTTTTCATCACCCCAACCTGAAACCCTGTACCTATTAAACAATAATTCTCCATGCCTCTCTCCCACCAGACCCTGGCAATCACCATTCTACTTTCTATCTCTATGAATCTGACTACTCTACGTACCTCATATAAGTGAAGTCATAAGATAATTGTCATTTTGTACCTGGTTTATTTCACCCAGCACAACATCTTCAACGTTCATCCATGTTGTGGCATGTATCAGAATTTCATTTCTTTTTAGGCCTCAGTAATATTGCATTGTGTGTATATACCACATTTTGTTTATCCTTTCATTGCTGATGGACACCTGGGTTTTTTCACCTTATCTGATTGAGCCCCTTTTTGCAATTCCTAGAAGTGTAATTGCTGAATCATATGGTAATCCCAAACCTAATTTTCTGGGGAACCACCATATGGTCTTCCACAGCAGCTACAGCCCTACCAGTAATGCCCAAGTGTTCCCATTTTCCACATTTTGTCAACAATTTTGTTTTCTGTTTTTCTTTCTTCCTTCCTCCCATACTCCCTCTCTCCCCTCCTTATAAAATAATAGACATCTGGATGGGTGTGAAGTTGTATCTCGTTGTGGTTTTTATTTGAATTTCCCTAAGGAATTTTAACTTGTATTGAGCCAATTTTCATGATCTTATTGGCCCTTTCTATATCTTTTGGGAAGAAACACATCTTTTGCCCATTTCTCAATAAGGTTATATATTTTATTAT
>NW_021149839.1:0-803 GCF_002837175.3 Physeter macrocephalus
TGTGTGCGCGTCGTCTACCTTTCCAGACATCTAATCTGCAAAATGTGATGTGGAGCGTGGCGAGTTTGCTTTAATGCCGAGCCTTACCTTGCTGAGGTACTCGGATAAACATACGCATACGAGAAGAATTATACCATCGATAGGGGCATGCCCACAGCTTCTTCAGTGCACACGCATGTGTCAAAATGCGCCACTTCACATGACTTCCAGACTCATCCACATGTAAACATGTTCGCATGACCAAAGCTTTTCCGACACCGTGCAGATATTTCGCAGCGGCAGTCGAATACATAGATCTCAAGGTTTCACCCCCGTTGATTGTGCTACTGCTCCTTCCCCAGTCACATTTTACAAGACATTACTCGTTACATGGAATTCTTGCGCTTGACCAACTGTGTGTGTGATACATGTTGTGCATAGGTTAGTATACCCAACCCCCGGTTATGCAGGCGCGAGTCTACCTGTTGGACAGCAGGCATGGCGCGAAGTGAAGAACATATTACAGACAGGCTTGCGGAGAAGCGGAAAGCGAGCAAAGAGAGCGATCACTCTGGGCGGAAGATTTTTGAGACGACTCAAGTTGCAAGTGTTGTATGACGGGTCGGGCACGTCGCGGTTATTGGCTAGATATGTCAAGCGAAGACGTCAAACATCCACCATGTCCAACCAAAAAACGCAGAAACGCAACTGAAACGTCGTTCGTGGATAAGAGTGAATTACAGCTCCCTTCTTAAATATTTCGAGACGCGACTGGATATGTGTCCAACTTGCTACGACACAGTGTTCGTACGTACGTGGTTCGG
>NW_021149839.1:1517-2658 GCF_002837175.3 Physeter macrocephalus
ATACGATATGGACAGCAACCCTGTCACGTGAGTTCGAAGAAAGTGTACACTGCAGATTTTGGAGGATCAAAACAGATGTGTAGGTACAGCCCCGGGGTTGTCGCTGCTGCTAAAAACCGCCTTAGTTATGGGATCCAGCCGACAGCCCCAGCAGCCGACTGCCCCTGCGGTCCCACGTGTGGACGTATGTTTATGGCTCTCGATTGAATAGCGCCATTTCCTGCATCTTTTCCGAGGCGCCCCGTGACAAGAGCTACCTACGGAGGGAGTGTTACCCGCTGCGTGCCCCCATGGTGTACCCCATTGCATTTTTAGCCGTTCGTGCTGTCTCGTCACTTGGATCATGCTCCTTCATGTCGGCCCCTCGCCACACCGCCCGCTTCTTTCGGATTCAGGTGGGTAGCTCGTAGAAAGATTCTACTTGCACTACTTGCTCTTAATCCTGTATGTGGTCAAAGTTTTCGTGGTGAACGGCACCTGTATAATCCTGTGGCGCCGCCAAAGCAATTCTTTGGACCGAAGTGTCTACGCCCTCTTCAAGGCCTTGGTGTATATCAGATGTTTGTACGTGTTTACGCATACGCTCACAGCGAATTTTTCTGCTTTACTGCACAGAACCTAATACTGACCGTCCCTGTGCTACTTTGTATATTGGACGTGTTCACTGCGCAGTGCATGTACACGGGCGTACGTGTACGGACTCAAGTCTGGCCTTCTTGACAAACCACATAAAAAAGCGTACTGCAAAGAAACACAGCTCTTTGCAATAGCGCCTACTATGAGGACTAGTGAGCGACAGTTTCTACCGTCACCCCCATCAGCTTTAGCACTATACGTGCTACCGATTGTTGTGTCTGAGAAGGCCCTCAACATGCAATCATGCGTGCCAAGCGAATCCGGCGACACGCTTGTTCTCGGCAAGTGCAGAACCGTACTCACGGAGGGAACAAGGAAACGTTACTTCGAACATACAGTTAGGAACGTGCCTTTTGCATCGCATGCATAGCGTGAAAACGCTCTGAAGTTCAAGGCAGCGGTACGGGCCACGATACGCATGCCAATTAGGTGTGTCACCGTTTGCCATGAGCGTGGATGAAGCAGTTTCTGCGGGGAATGTGCACGAGGACACGGGGGCTCATGC
>NW_021149839.1:4889-6093 GCF_002837175.3 Physeter macrocephalus
ACAAACAGAGAAAGAGCAGTAAGACGGTGTTTTCTTCTCGCAGAGGCCAGAGACGAAGCGGTTCTTCAGCCAGTGGTGCAGGTTTGAATCCCAGAGGTGCGTATACAGACGTTGAGGGGTCGTCCGCATCTAACATGTGCGCTGAAGACAGTAGATTTCACTTGAGGCTACACCACAAGTATTTCCACCTGCATGCAACTTGAAAACGGACTAAAAATCAACAGGCGGTAACGTCCAATCCAGCGAGCAAGCCTCGTTTCTTGCGGAACGGTGTGCGGGGCTACGGCATCAGAGACAATACACAAGTAAAAACTACACGAGGTTGGCTTGAGAGTAACAATGTTAGATCGCCTCTATTTTGCCGCGACGGCGCCGCTCAGAGCCCTGCGCTGATCTGCTTGTCACGAACAGATGAAGCGCCGTATCTCCTTTGCAGTTACTTTAGTACCACAGCGCTGTAAGACTGTGTTCAGGAGTCTTTCTAGGCGCGTACTCGCGGCTAGTGGACTTGTACACGTCTACGAATACACCAGGAGTCTACCTTCTTTGCACACGTGCAAATCACGTGAGAGAGTACAGCACTTCTTCGTGTGTCACTCCTGCGGGCGGCAGATCTCAACATCTAAATTCAGGCAAGGGTGAGAAAGATACGATCCCAGGCAAGTAGAAATACACATAGGCGATGCCTGGATTTCAGGTAAGAACGAGCAACACAAGATGCGTATATAAAAGATGGCTGGACGTGGTGGGAAAGGTGCAGTTACGAAACGACACAGATAGGAGAGCTATTTCACGGTCCTGTGGTGCTTCTGTAGGACTGCTTTATCTGGCTCATTAGCTAAGTTTTACACCAGAATTATCCATGGAAAGAACAATCCACCGCATATGCAGCACGGTGGAGGAGAACGGTGGTAACGCTACGTGCACGCTGCCCACAGCAGTGGCTTTTCTGGGGTACTTGTACGAAAATCTACCCAAAGTAAGGCATAATAATATGTCTCGTTGATCAAGGCGACCGATATTCCGCTCCTTGCACAAAGCCAGTGCAAGGCAGCGGGCGGCTAACGTCTAAGTGTTGTACGAGTCAGTCTGTGAATCAGGTGCCCGGTTCCCCTTAGCATCTCCACGCTTTTCCCATCGCAGACAGGACCCTTGCCAAAGATCGCGAGTCAGACGGATAGCATTTTTTGAGTTTTGCAGCATA
>NW_021149840.1:0-2110 GCF_002837175.3 Physeter macrocephalus
GCTGTTCCTCCTCTCGCGTCCTACTACCACTACTGCCGCTTTTCTGCTCCTCCTCCTGCGGCTGCCCCTCCTGCAGCTCCTCCTCCTCCTTCCATAGCTGCTGCTGCTGCTGTGGCTGCGTGTGGGGTGGCCACCGCCTGAAGCGCAGAAGCGGAAATCTTCGTTCTCCCACGAAAGCTACAGCTGGCGGGAAAGCAGCAGCAGCACGAGCAACAGCAGCAGGAGGAGCTTCTGCAACAGGAGACGGGGAAGGAGGAAATGGAGACGCAGCAAAATCGGGAACAGAAAAGCAGCGACGCGCTTCAAGAGCAGCCGTCAGCAGCTGCTGCTGCGGCGTCAGTGTCAAGTCGCTCTTCATCATGAGTTGAAAAAATTATATTATCCTTGTCGCTTCTGCTTCCGCTTGCTGCTCTGCTGCTGCTGCGGCTGACCCTCCCACGTCTTTGCACAAAACTAATTCGTACAGTCTCGCTGTTCTCCTGCTGCGCCGCCAACGCCGTGCTGCTGCAACTCCTGCAGCTTCGGCTAGCTTCTGCTATAGGTCGGCCTCCAGCGGCTCTTGCCGTTGTTACTGCTCCTGCTGTTGCTGTCACAGCTGCGTCTGCAGGAAATGCGCACGGATGATTGTAAAACACCTGAGCAGCAGAGGCAGCAGCAGCAGTGGCCCGGCGCAGCAGGCGCCACAGCGGCACTATTACCACCACGCAGCAGGAGCCGCATCGGCAGCAGCAGTTAGAGGACAACTTGTATTCCACTCGTGTACGTATGCAGAAACTTGCATTTCCTGCGTCTTCCTACAAAAATGGTCTTGAGGATATTGAAAATAGTAGTAACTGAGCAGAAAGTACAAAAACTGACACTACGGAAGATACTTGGTGGGCGATGAAGGCCAGTTTTCAGTACGTGTGGCATTACAAATAACTAATGTACTCGACTGAACGCTCAGAAGAATCATTCTGGCAGCTTTCCTTGTTTCATCAGTACCCTTGACAACGATAATAGCGCTGACTATAGAATCAGCGTATGTCAAAACAAGAAAACGTATTCAAGTAGGAAGTGCTTCTTCCCGGGAAAGCCAAAAGGCTAGCGAACTACAGAATCCATTTGCTATATACTTTAACCTGTTGAAGCCTTGGAAGGTGCTGCAGCAGTGAATCTGAAAAAGGAGGACTTCTAACGTTGGGCTTGCGGAAAATATACAGGACAACGGTTTAAAAAAAAAATGGTAATGCTGTCATCAAAGTACTGTCGTCTTCCTACGCAACACCACAAACCCTCTCTAGGCAGTCCTTTTGTTGGAAGCAAAACTCACACCCGTCAACCTGCTACAGAAACGGTAAATAGGTGAGTCATGGTGAGGTGGGATGAGCTCCTCCACATTTTAGAAAGGGCTCCATTACGTCACACGCACATCCCCGAAAAATCGCGAATAAAGGCCTTCAGCCACCGGAGAGGCTGCTAAGAAAAAGTGCAGTGACTTCCCACGCGGTGTACACATCTGGATGGATTGTTCGTACGCGAATCATGCGACGTACAAACACGGCTGACGTGTGCGTTTGTTCTGCAGCATGAATAGTTCACCTGCTACGGGGAACACGTCGAAACGGAATGTGCATACGCACTCGCGCTGCAGAGAAGAGACAGCATTGAGAAAGGAGAGTTACCGAAACGGAGTAGGGGCATCGGATGCACCACGAGAAAATACACCGCTACAAAATGCGGCGGGTATACTCGAAAAGCAGTTTTCAATCGCCTGGAAAGGTGATATTGACCGGTCCTCACAAGGGCAGCGTTGAAATCCTCGTTGCGGGCGCCAGCACACCATTTATCGCTCCGCGGTGTACAAACACCTGACGCGTGGGTTGGACGGACACCGCACAGGATTATCTACATCAGACGTTGAACACGATAAGAGACTAAACTAAGTGTGCACACGCATACCCTGTGCGAGTTGCACACACGCGACGCGGCAAACATTTGCTGTAGAAGGGAGAAACACAGGGGAAGAAAAAAGCAAGGCCAACTATCCCTTTATTTCGACGACGATAAACGAGACGTGTAGCGTACAGACATCTGGTGCCCCCCCGCAGAACTAAGGCGGTTTCTGGTC
>NW_021149840.1:5613-6092 GCF_002837175.3 Physeter macrocephalus
ACCCACAGCGTCGTTGAAGAGATGGAAAGGGTTAAGGGGTAAGTCCGCAGCAGCAGCACAAGCACTAGAAGCACAACAGTGGTTGACTAGTAGGCAGCACGATGAGCGGATGTCTGTAGGACGCTGGCCTCTTGCTTTGCCAGCAGTGCACATCGCTGACTATTCTTCGTCCACAAATACATGACAGTGCACGTGAGTGCGTCGGTCAAAGAACTTTTGAGTTATCTAGAGGTGCTCAGTATTCACTACGCGTGCGTGGGTTCTAATTTCTAAGGCAGGCGTTCTCATGGCTGCACTGTGCCTGAATGAATGTCACTACAGGTGAAGTCTGCGATCACCATCACGCGAATTAATATTTCGCTACCTGTGACCCTCTTCCTCTGGGATATTTTTTTACAGTTGGAGAGCAGGAGTCTATCATTCAACACCGATTATAAGCTCAACTGCTTTCAACAGAGACAAGTTATATACGAAGACCC
>NW_021149841.1:0-479 GCF_002837175.3 Physeter macrocephalus
TTACTGTTGCTGCTAATACTGGCACTCTCTCTGCTCCAAATGAAAACAGTCGTTGATACATTTTGAGGGTCATGTGAAAATTTCGGATATGTACGTGAGACAGGCACCAACAGATGCTGACGACAGCCTTCTACCTCTACCACGTTCATTAGCCGGTGTGCACTTACTAGTGCAAAAGCACTATGTAGGGAGATACACACATTGCCTATAGGACTCCATATGTTAATGTGTAAGTAGGGAGGGACGACAAAGTTTCCTCGACGTTTAGGTTGCTATTGAAAGCAGCAGAAGTCTCCTCTCCCTGTCTGCCTTGTACCCACTTTGCCACAACTGGTACTAAATCAAACACTAGTCTGATACTTCAAGCAGCGCTACAACTCTGCAACTTCTTCCATTAGCGTTCCCTCCCCACACTGCTGCTGGTCGGTGGCCTGGTCCGTCCCGTAGCGCATTCCTCCACGTCGCAACCAGTCCTGGCT
>NW_021149841.1:5356-6092 GCF_002837175.3 Physeter macrocephalus
CGGCGTAATCTGTGGCTCCTCCTCTGCTGGGCTCTGCAGCCGTTGCAGCAACAGCGCCACCTGTCGCCGCAGGCGCACACCCGGGCCCCGCAGCCCACGAGGACGCATGCGCCTGACCAGCAGCAGCGGCAGGCTGCGCATATACAGCAGCAGAGTGGTGACAGAGTAGGGGAGATGACCTGTCTGCTGTTCCTCCTGCTCGTCCTCCTGCTCCACCATCTGCTGAGCAGGAGAACCACTCTCCGCTGCTGCTGCTGCGTCCGCCTCCTCCACGTCCTCCTCCTCCTCCTCCTCGAGGCAAACGCGCTGCTCGATCACCACCTCCACTGCTGCTGCTGCTAACTCGAGGGCGGTCCATACTGTATGGGTCATAGCTGTTGCTGGCGTGGCGACTAGGCGACCCTCCACGAAAGCTGCTTTGCTGATGCTGCATGTCTGCGTGGCCGTGGGGCTGCTGCACAGGACCAGGGCTGCTGCGTCTGTCTGCTGCCCTTCTTTTTCTGCTGCTGCTTCTCGCATACGGATCTGCTGCTGCGCTGCCTCTGGATGAGTCATCGTAGTGCGAGCCCACTGGTGAATACGTCACCTGCACTCCTGCTGCAGCTCCATCACCGCCCCCAGCTGCTGCTGCTGCTGGCTCTACTGCTGCTGCTGCAGCACACTGGTGGTGGTGGTAGTGGGAGGAAGAACCGTAGCTGCTGTTCAATCCTCCTCCAGGTGCTGCTCGGCCTCTCCT
>NW_021149843.1:0-1110 GCF_002837175.3 Physeter macrocephalus
GTGTGTGTGTAGACATTCCCCTGCGGTCCGCACTCGCTTTCACGCGACTACTCTGTACGGTGCTTGACATTCGCGTCTTCGTGTGCCAAACGTTTAACCCGATGAGAGGGTTTGAAGTGCTTCAACACACGCAGCAAGGCGTTCTTACGATTGACCATCTCTTTTGTGTTGAAAGAATAAGCATCACGGAGACGCATCGTTTATCAAATGCCTGACACTCTCTCTACATGTATGCTGTTTTTTGGGCGATTCGAGGCTATCCTGCTTCGACGGATTTTTACATCTGATTTTCTTTTTCCCACAAATATCCGGTCTCAAGCTGGGCACAAAAATCGTTACCTAGATGTAGTGATTATAATGAATCGTACCTCGTTTTCGTACAGAGTACACAGCGTTCTGCTACGCAGTCCCACCTGCGCAGATCGCGAGCCCATTCGACTATAAGAGAAGCAGAGCACCTCCAGTGTAGTAGATGATAAAACTAAGTTGTCCCCTCATTCAAAAATGACCAACAACGCTGCCGTGGGCGCATAATGCGAAGTGAAACGCTTACGTCCCCTAACACGATGAATGGGGCCACAGCCAGGGGGGACCTGCACAATGAATCTTTTGTACTATATCAGCGCTTACTTTTCAAGGCAGCTCGTTCCCTCTGAATGTGTACTGTAGTCCAGGTAACCTCCAAGCTGCGGCTTTCCTGTTCTGCACTTCTTGTTAAAGTCAAATACAGCGGTGTGAGTAGGGGTGCTTGAGTATGTACGAGGCCCGCTGCTGTTTCTTCATCCTTAACTGCAGTGTCTATGCAGTGAAGGAAGAGCATCTCCTGAGCACGGATACGCATAAATATCCAATTTCCCTCTTTGCAACTATATGAGTGACATCATATGATACTATTGCCCCTGAACCGCATGTTACGAAAAGATGTCAGTGCCGCTTTTCGTGCATCTTTAGCTGAGTAATTCTTCTGGGGCGTAGGAGAGAAGCAGTGCTCTTCTTTTCTGATTACGTTCCCTTAGGAACTTCCAGCAACTTCAGTTCTCCGTGAAGGACGGTTATTTACCACAAGAAGTTTAAGGCCTGCAGTGTAGATCTTGCAGAGTTTTCTGTAGT
>NW_021149843.1:5462-6091 GCF_002837175.3 Physeter macrocephalus
CGCTGGATCAAGAGGATTTTTGGCGACAGAAAGAAGAAGAAGACGCAAAAAGGAAAAGTAGCGAATCCGTAGACATTACGATCGAAGACGACTCGCACCGTAAGCTTTTACTATGATCCACGCAGCTTACATTTCGTGCACGCTGGGGAACTACCGCACTAATTCGCTTTCCTCCGCATCAGCTTATCAGTCATGTCACTTAATATTCAGCCACCCATTTGTAATTTCGGCCTCGTTGTCGTCAGCGCGCGAAAAAAGTGGTCCGCTACATTGACCTCTTCTCGTCGAGCCGAAGGCGAGATACCCATGTGCATCACTGTGGCTACCTCCACGTCCGCTCTTGTCTACAGCGAGTTCAGTCTTTCACTTGCCGTTCCCTTTTACCGACGTCGGATCGGTGCGAACTACTTGTCACTGTGTGGTCTGGCTACAGCAACAGTAGGAACTTACGTGAATACACATACTTTTGCCGTACTTGAGGCGTTCGCTGCACTACTGTTTACGTATTCATACATCTATACGTCGATACGCATTTACATAGAGGCTCTCACCCTACTGTTTTAACCGAACGGTCTACGTGTCTATTTACTTGCGGCAACCTGGACGCGATATACGTTCACGTAGTGGAT
>NW_021149845.1:0-108 GCF_002837175.3 Physeter macrocephalus
GAACAATCACAAAAAATGATGCAGGAGATGCAAATTTACTGACTTGCTAAAGTGCTCATACTAAATTAACTGAAAAAAGTTATAAAATTTGGAGTAATCCTACTTGCA
>NW_021149845.1:5787-6087 GCF_002837175.3 Physeter macrocephalus
ATCATTTCCTCTCCTAAATCTTCACACCCTTCCTCTGCTGGCTACTTTCTCTCAGCTTATAAACATCCTCAAGTATACTCACTTAAAAAACTCTCAGACCTATGAGTCTTTGTATCATCTTGTGGGTAACCTAAGTATCTCCCATGCCTTCAAACACCTGTCCTCGCAAAAAGCCCAGATCTGAACCTTGGGCCCAGACCCGTCTACGAGGGCCCTCTAAAGCACTGAAGATGGAGTAAGATTCTCTCCCCACCCCCAATCCCTTCCTACTGAGCTCTGTATCTCACAAAAAGATGCAGC
>NW_021149846.1:0-1354 GCF_002837175.3 Physeter macrocephalus
CGTACAGCTAAATCCCCTGCGCAACATATATGGTGCTGTGCCTCACTATGGGTAAGTGTGTACACGCATGATGTTTGGTCTACACTTGTTCTGGTGAAGGAATGGTTTCTGCGGAAAGACGGAAGCGCGGGAGGGCTGCAGAGTGTATCTGCTGGAATAAGGTCTGAAGGTTACACGCGTAGGTTACCGATGGAGCGCCGCGAAATCTGGGTATTTTTTTACAACAACTAAGGCGTCTTACAAGGTGACCAATATCAGGCGTGCGTTAAATTAACTAACCTGCTATCCCCGGCGTACCTTCATACCGACTGTGTTAACGAGTTAAAATGTGTATGTATCCTGTGGATATACATTGGAGTATAACTAAATCCTTCCTGGCGCTCTAGTGTTGTACACTGAGTAAGGATATGCCCAACTTCCTTCTTGTGCAGTGCCCTCGCCAGTAACAATGATCGACGCTTTTAAAAACCTATCGCACCAGCAGAAGGTCCACCAGGTCATACCAGAATAAATTTGCGGGAATGAGGAAAAGTATTGCCGTGCTGTCGGAGCAATTTCAGCTTGTGCGACAAGCTAGGTCTTGCACGAGAGCTACAGTGTGTCCTGATGTTTGATTCTTCTGCGTATTTACGTGTGAGCGTGAAACGAGAGCTCATTACATACGCAGAAATACCAGAGTTTGTGAGCATTAGTACCTGTGTACGGAAATGTGTCACTGCGTATTCCATGCGCGCCACCTCACAGAAAACCAACGACGGGCTGAAATCTAAATCTTTCTTACGAAGATCTACATGTGGGGTACTGTGGAGGGAAGTATAGTCGAGGTGTAAATGCAACAGCCTGCACACGAAGGGAATGGGGGATGTAAAAACCTTGAAGAACTCACTTTCGTGCCGGCTGTTAAGGGAGGGTCCATTGGTGCCATCGCTGACACACATAGTGAAGAACGAGGAAGATAAGTCCAGTAGTACAGTGATGAAATTTATATATATATATATATATATATATATATATACATACTGCACCTGCCGCTCATTCCGTGTGAGACGCTTGCAACTACACATACACGCGTATCACACGAACACCCTACGTATGTGAGCGTATATATAAGGTGCATCTGCGCCCGTGCGTATCTGGGTTTGCTGCCGTGCTTGCACACAATTTACGTTTACGGTGATCTACATTAGTAGATGTATCCAGCTACTTTAAGTTACGGCCGTATCTCCACTGTGAGGCTACGAAGCCTACTCCGCAGGACGAGAAAGTAGCGGAGGATGGCTTAATGTGGCATGAGGACGCTCCTTCCTCAGCATTATAGAACAGTGAGAAGGCGTTATGGCATTCTCACCTGTGG
>NW_021149846.1:5355-6086 GCF_002837175.3 Physeter macrocephalus
GTTCATGAAAAACGACCAAGTGGCCACGTGATGATGCGTTCCGCCATCTGCTGTGTCCATTCCCAGCGCCCCTCAGTTTTTCTTAACAGGCATATCTGGTCCCCCGTCGCGTCACTCACCGGTGCAGCTTTTCCGCTGGAACTGCTGCCTAAGCTGTGATTCCTTCGCTTCCGCTGCAGACTTCCGTGGTTACTTGGTTTTTCAGGTTTCCAAGAGCAGTGTCTGTGTCGTTTCCATTATTGTTTTCGTGGGGAAGGAGGACGTAGAGCATTTTGAATGACCGGACTCGCTTGCCTTCGCCATGGCACAGCCACGCGCGACCTCGGCTGTCCCCTCGTCTGTATCTCCATCCCTCCGACAGCAACCGCCACAGCCTTTGAAGCTCGTGGGCTGCCGCGCTCCCCTCTGCGATGTAGCAGTGTGTTTAACAGCTGCAGCTGTCGCTGGTGTTGACGTAGTTCTTGCAAATTCTTCTTCTTCTTCTGCAGCCGCGCACGCTTTAGCAGCAGGAGCGGCAGAGTCAGCAGCAGCAGCACGGGGAGGAAGAGAAGCAGCAGCAGGAGGAGCCCTCTCTTCGACTTCAACGCTGTGTGGAGCTGCGGCAGATGGCGACACCTGCGTGCTGATAACACAGGAGGGAAGCATCCATTCCGCATATGCTATCTGTCTGTATCTCACGTCTCAGGCTGCTACCGAACAGGCCAGAGAAACGCTACTGCCTTCGACTGCAG
>NW_021149848.1:0-1605 GCF_002837175.3 Physeter macrocephalus
GTATTTCCTCCCAAACAGGTCTACCCTGTGAGCAGTAACATATGTGTCGTAAATCATACATTCTTCTCCGAAGTATGACTGGTTGTAAGTCATTCTTCCTATTTCCAATAACTGCTCTGAGGAAGTGTCTTGCCACAATGCTATACGATTCCATATACGCGTTAGTTGTAAGTAATTAGGCTTTGATGCGAGTTGTAGGAAACAGGTTGAGCTGTCTGCTGGAATCAGCTTCCCCTACGTGTAACCTCACGGTTATCCGAGGATCCGGTAAATACACGTAAACAAATATATACATATTATATAGGCATATCTTGCTCCGTAGATGCTTTTGTCTGACTGACTTGTCAGTCAGCTTCCTAGTACAGAACTCACATTTCCTAATACCTGTACAGATCCACATATATGTCCACAACCCCTGGAAAAAACGGAGGGTAGATAATGGTCATTGCCTTCTGAGATGTTTTATTTGCAATGAAGGGGAAACAGCACGGGTGTCGGACTACAGGTGGTACATGGTTGCATTATTGTGATGAGTGAAACACTAACAACTGCGTTAAAGTGTAGCTATTGATATACATGCTGGCCCGCGTGCGAGTACCTCAGGTGGTACATGCGTTTTATTTGCATTTCCAAAGCGTTACCATTCTAGCAGTCATGCTTTGTTGTATATGCATTTGGTTCTAGAATAACTCGTGCTACGCAAATGGAGCTGACGTGAAGTAAGGGTAAATCGAGTGCAGGCGAAGGCTGCGTAAGGGTTCTTAAGCCAATCTCAGAAACCATCGTCGTAATGCGCCTCCACGGAACATTAGCAGCTGCAGCGGCGCACCGGCAGAAACATCAGCAAAAATCGGTCTTATTCATATTCAGGCGCGGGAAGCTCCCGATATACGGACGCGAGAGCAGAGGACCCCGCCCTCTTGCTAGTGGGTGGCCAGCTGCTTTTGAGTGCTGCTTCAGGTTGTTTCAGAAACGCGTAAATACATTTGCACACACACATGCACACAGTCGTCCTACACGCGTCACGTATCAGATTCACGCTGAAAGCTGCTCTTTGTTCCACATCGTGACTCAAATTTATATAATTCGGCACTGCATGCCCTCAGCCTGGTGTTTCTTCATATTAGGTCTCTGTCTCGACAGCTACATACACATGGGTATTCACTTCTCTTCGTATATAACGGATGCTTGCCATATATAGCTCCTCTTCATGTGCTCATCCTCTTGAGATTGTGCCTTCGTTCTTCACGTACTTTGACTGTGAGGAGAGATGCCCATGGCGACTCGTCCTTCTTGACTTTTTTGTTCTCTGCTGTTGCAAGAGTGCTCTCTTTTGACGTGTTTTCATTGTCGTATGGTGTGCTTTAGGGAGGCACTGCAGCGCCGTATATATTGATTTCGCGGAGATAGTATACCGCTACTGGGGCTGTCGCTGACACTTCTGCTTCCTCAACGCTTGGCGATAATGAAACCGCCTGCCACAATTCCAGATTCGCTTATGCTGATGCTGCTGCTATTGCCATTGCTGTGCTGTTATTGCCGTTACTTTGCTGCTACTGTCATTGCTGTGCTGCTCTTGCCATTGCTGTGCTGCTACTGCAGTTG
>NW_021149848.1:3718-4175 GCF_002837175.3 Physeter macrocephalus
TACGCCAGAAACCACTACTGCCCTACTGGTCCTCCTGTAGGCACTACACTACTACAATAACTACTACTACCACTACTACTACTGAACTATGTCGCCAGTCAACGAGTAGTAGCACCCCCGCGCGAACGAGTCTGCACGAGGGTGCAGAGCTCTTAATATTGCCAGTTGGGCCACACCTAGTAATCTGGGGTTATCCTTTGTACTACCATTACATTAGTTTCCTACTACGACGTCCGTGCTACGTTGTCGCGAAGGACACGGGCAAATGCCGCGTTGCATTGCTACTACGAGTACTAGTACCGATACAAGTACCACTACTACTCTTGATTTTACTACTACTACTACTACTACTACTGCTACTACTACTACTACTGCTACTACTGTTACTACTACTACTGTCACTACTACTACTGTCACTACTACTACTGTCACTACTACTACTACTACTACTACTACT
>NW_021149848.1:4352-6083 GCF_002837175.3 Physeter macrocephalus
ATATATATATATATATATAACTGAAGAGAACTGTGCAGATATTGAACGGCCACGTACTTCAGCAAACCGGTGAGTCTGCCTTCGGTACACGTCTAACACCCCGGCACTGGAGACAGGGGGAGCAGCAGCAGATGCTATGAAGCAAGATGCAGAGCTCCCTTATTGCTGCCCATGCCCCTGCGCCTCAACTTACACTGTTTTACACAATATATCTCCCATTTCCTACTTTAGAATGTGCAGCTTTTAAACCCAGTCTAGCGACATGAATGGTTCAAATGTATTCAAACTTCGTACATCTTTTGTATCTTCTTAGTACTGTTGAGAGTCGTCGGGGTTTTACGCTTCATGTACCCCCTCTGTTGTATAGCACAAAGCGCTGTGTGTTCTGCTTCAGCGTTTCAATTTCGAAAATCCCTTATCTTTGCCATTCAGATTTACCACCACAAGATCGACCCTCAAACTTCATCGTGTAGCATCAAATGATTTGGGGCTGTCTTGAGCTAGTTATAGACTGACTAGTCGGCAGAATTCAACGTTAAACACTGTTGCGGATTCCCTGCCCGCAGAGACCATCACGCATTAACGAGCGGCTAGACAATAGAGGAGGCAAGCAGCACGCGTCGGTTTAGAGGAGGACTTTTTGGGACCTTGCCTAGCAGCATTCTAATGACTTTCTTACTTTTGCACTGAATTGCTTTCAATGTCGCGCCGCGAAGAATTCCCGTCTATCATGATTATCTTCATAATATTCACGCTACGTCAACTATAGGTAGTATTTCCACTGTCATCTGTATAGTTGCTATACTATTACGACATGGAGGTGCTGATATAATTCGAGGATCCGAAGTCCCGATTTTACCTGTCCTCGTGTCCCCGGCGTACCTCTGTACCGCCGTTGTTAAAGAAATAGAATATGCATGACTCCTGTGGATTTACAGTGGCATATAATTAAGTTCTTCTTGGCGTACAACAATCATAAAGAAATTACGGGAATCACTGGCACTGGATGTGGAACTCTCCAGTACGGGGTCTCGTGGTGTATGTAGAAAATATGTATAGTTTCAACGTGATATTCACTCTTCACGGACTGTATACTCATTATGCTTTTGATGCCCGCCTTATTTGCATGTTTTGGTAATTACCTTCTAGCGATCCCATCCTGGCCCAGGTCCCCTATGCTAAACTGGCGAAAGTGCGACTGCGCATTGAAATGCATTCGCGAACAATTAGGCTTCTGCAAATCCAGACGTACACCACCTTGAATTTATAGAGTACACTTAAGCGTGAACACATGTACGCGTATATTGTCCATCCATACTCACTAGTGTTAACGTCGTAATTAGTAAAAGATGCCAAAATCCACGTGTATGTGTAGAATATTTCCTGGTAGAAGTGTATGCCACCTTTGTGAACCACGTCTCGGCCTGTGTATGCGCGCATCCTGTGCAAGTAAAGGTATTCGCGTGTACATGTACAAGCACTGGACGTGAACCGGTAGCTCCTGATTCGTCTGTAGATGCTTTCGGTCTGATAGAGTGCCCGTAGGAGGAAGCAGAGACGAGGTACCCGGTGTGTGCAACGGTACACACACAACATATTTTTTCACCTACCAGGGTGGCCGTTGGATCGGCGACATTTCCATATGGATTCGTTCATACGCGACAAGTTCACTACCCGTCCAAACCGTTTCTTCATTTCCTCGCGTATATTCCTTGAGGAATTTCTTTACCC
>NW_021149849.1:0-1142 GCF_002837175.3 Physeter macrocephalus
CTTTTTGATTTATCAGTTATCGAGTCGGCGCTTAAACGTGTGTATCGTTAGACGTAATCTTCCTACCAGGTGCCAAACTGATGTGAAAGGCATTTGCCAAGCGAGGCGGAGTTTCTTTTAAGCTACCTGCTGGAGACGGCCACACAGACAAATCAATAGGTGTTGTGTGTGGCTTGTGAGGTGCAGTCTCTCGAGGGTGTGTAGAGAATTTGCCGCAGAAGATCTCGGTGTGGGAAAAGGCAACGGTAATGCGTGGCACTTGCTAGCGGGTTTCGATGTTCATCGACAGGCATATGTACGCAGTCGTCCACAGTTAGCTACGTATGCTCCATGCAGTTGCAAACAGGTCGATTTATATGTATGTAGGCAGAGGTGGAATCGTGCGGTGGAGTTAAAATACTTTACAATACATCAAAAGTAAAATGGTGTGATTGTTAGTCAACTGCGGCGACAGCGACGTACACAAATAATTTTGTATATGTTTATATAAAGTTACACGGAGCGCATGAAGAGGTACACAAGTGTACCCAGAACACGCAGATATACACAGACTACAACATCTACTGAACACAGCAGAGTGTACGCGTGGTGCGTACAGACGGGCGTGGTGAAGCATCAAACTTATTACAACGCGCAGTAAGCAAGCGTCGATTACGATCCAGCTGTACTATTTTCAACGGTGAATACATGGGGGCGTCTTTTGGAACAACGTAGCGCAGCAACGCATTGTGCGCGTTCATTTGACCTAGGCGAAATACGTACATCTTCTGCCTTAGTAAAAGCACAATGCTGGGGCACTCTTCTACTCGTGCGCGTTCACTTGACATATGCGGAATACGCATACCTTTCACCTTCGTAAAAATATGAAAATGGGTCACTTTCCTGCTCGGCTACGATTACACAGCAGGACGCGAATGGGAATATGCGTTCGATGGAAGCAGTTTTGCCCTGTAAATAATTGCATCTGCAAGTGCACCTTCAAACCTCCTGAGTTACGTGTGACTGCACTTTTTGCAGCGAAAGGCCCAACGCCTTCTTTCTTAAGAAAATCCGGTTGATGTGCTACATATTCTCCTGCAGGGTTTCACTCGTGTCCAAATCTGAGAATAAGAATTCTCTCTGATTGAAGTGCTAAGCACACT
>NW_021149849.1:5614-6083 GCF_002837175.3 Physeter macrocephalus
AAAACAAAGCCGTGAAGCCACAACTGCCTGTGTCTCCATGAGAATCTGCCTCAGTAAAAGGACGGAGGACGAACCAAATTTTGCTATAACCGTTTTCCAGATATGCTAAAAATCTCAGGAATCTCCATATGTGCACGTAACCCGTGCCAGGAAATATGTTTACGTCCTCACGTGCATCTTTGGCACGCCCTTAGAGGACATTAAAGGGGTCAGGTTCACACCGCCCGGATACGAGTTTAGATCCTTTTCTGTGCCCGAAAGAGGTTTATAAGCTGAAGGACAATGTCGCAGTATTCATCAGTGTTTGTACAAAAGATCTTTTTTTCCTTTGCTACAAAGGGTCCAAATGGTCAAAACCACATTCACCGCATCGGCTGCTGCTCAGGTGCAGAAAGAGGATCAGCAGTTCTTCCGCCTGCTAGGTTTCCTCAAAGCAAGCCTAGAACGTAGATGATATTTGCTTGCGCCT
>NW_021149851.1:0-1378 GCF_002837175.3 Physeter macrocephalus
TGATTCGGGGGCTCTGGCTCACTCAGGCCGGGGGGACGGAGGGGTACGGATGCAGGGTGAGCCTGCGGCGGCAGAGGTTGGCATGACGTTGCACCAGCCTCAGGCGTGCCGTGCGTTATCCCGTAGAAGTTGTCCCTGGATCCCGGGACCCCGGCAGTGGCAGGCTGCACAGGCTCCCAGGAGGGGAGGTGTGGAGAGTGACCTGTGCTCGCACACAGGCTTCTTGGTGGCAGCAGCAGCAGCCTTAGCGTCTCATGCCATCTCTGGTTTCCGCAGTGATAGCCACGGCTCGTGCCAGTTTCTGGAGCTCCTTTACGCGGTGCGCTTAATCCCCTCTCCTCTCGCACCAGGAAACCAAGAGGCAAGAAAAAGTCTCTTGTCTCTTCGGCAGCTCCGTGCCCGTCTCTGGAGCTCCTTTAAGCCACGCGCTTAATCCCCTCTCCTTGCGCCCCAGGAAGCAAAGAGGGAAGGAAAGGACTCTTGCCTCTTCGGCAGCTCCAGACTTCTCCCGGACTCCCTCGCAGCTAGCCATGGTTCACTAACCCCACTAACCCCTTCAGGCTGTGTTCACGCAGCCAACCCCAGTCCTCTCCCGGCTTCTGACCGAAGCCCGAACCACAGCTCCCAGCCCCCGCCCGTCCTGGCAGGTGAGCAGACAAGCCTCTCAGGCTGGTGAGTGCTGGTCGGCTCCGATCCTCTGCAGGAATCTCTCCGCTTTGCCCTCCGCACCCTGTTACTGCTGTTACCTGCAGTCTCCGCCCGTGAAGGGGCTTCTAGTGTGTGGAAACCTTTCCTCCTTCACTGCTCCCTCCCACTGGTGCAGGTCCCGTCCCTATTCTTTTGTCCCTGTTTATTCTTTTTTCTTTTGCCCTACCCAGGTACGTGGGGTGTTTCTTGCCTTTTGGAAGGACTGAGGTCTTCTGCCAGCGTTCAGTGGGTGTTCTATAGGAGCAGTTCCACGTGTAGATGTATTTCTGATGTATCTGTGGGGAGGAAGGTGATCCCCACGTCTTACTCTTCTGCCATCTTCTCTCTCCTCTCGATTTCATTAATTTTTAAACTGTGATTGATTGATTGATTTCCACAATGTATTTTCCTGTGTTGCCTACATAACTATAGTGAAACTCTGATTCTTATAAGGAACTCTTGGTGTTATCAGATGTTTAGGAAAGGTGGTGAGTTTAAGACGTTTTATTCACGCTACTAAAACCTCCTAGTGAAAGGACCTCATGAGCCCACTCTCAGGTGTGCTGGCAAGAGAAAAACTGACCCTTGGTGTTCTCTCCCCAAGGTAGGCATCAGCAAACTAACAAGGGAAAGGAAGGAGGCCTCTAAAGATAGGCATCTGCAGGAATTGCTAATCCAGCTCCAGACACAG
>NW_021149851.1:4536-6082 GCF_002837175.3 Physeter macrocephalus
CCTGTGAGATCATGAGTTGCTAAAAGGAATCCTGTCTTACCCATCTTCGTGTTTACAACATTAGGAATAGTGCTTTTTAGCATATTCTTTCTTTGCTTTTTTATTGATTGGCATTTTTTTTAAAGAATGAGAATACTTATGCTAACATGAAATAATCAGATTATAAAGTATTTCATAGTAGAAGTAATGAAGGGCATAGTCCACTGAGCAGTTATCTTATTTGTTTTTCTCCAAACTGTGTTTGTAAGGTTTGGATCCCAGATGGCAGAGAACAGACTAATATAAAGGTGATTGCCTCTTAAGGCTTGGAAGGTTTGATAATTAAAAGAACTATTTTTAGGGTCATGTGAGGCTCTTTATACCCACTTCCTTTAAGCCTTTTATATTTGCAAGAAGAATCTATTTGCTAAAGAGGATCATTAATTGGCTTAATAAGGATTAACGACATACACAGCTTTGGATTCCATGGACAAAGGACAAAAACTGAGCTTTTATGGCAAAAAACACAGTTATCTCCTTATCCCTAAAGAAAAAGAAATACTAGGCAAGAATATCCTCTTTCATAAAGAAGCGGGAGAGGGAATTCCCTGGCAGTCCAGGGGTTAGGACTCGGCGCTTCCACTGCTGGGGACCTGGGTTCAATCCCTGGTCAGGGAACTAAGATCCCGCAAGTCGTGTGGCATGGCCCAAACAACAAAACCAACAAACAAAAAAACCAGACAAAAAAAGGCTGGAGATATTTTTGTTAGGGGCATTTCTGATATGCTTATTTAGTGTAAACATTTCTAAATATACCACTTAACCATCATCTTAAACATTCTTAATACTGGTATCACAATTCCTGCATTGAAATCCTTAACAACAGTTTGTTCTTTTGGTAACTTAATGTGTTATTGACAATACTGATTGTTTTCTTAAGATTTTTTTTTATGTGGACCATTTTTAAAGTCTTTATTGAATTTGTTACAATATTGCTTCCTTTTTTTTATGTTTTGGTTTTTTGGTCATGAGGCATGTGGGATCTTAGCTCCCTGACCAGGGATCTAACCTGCACCCCCTGCATTGGAAGGCAAACCCTTAACCACTAGACCACCAGGGAAGTCCCTTGACAGTACAATTTACATAATTCATGTGCTTAAATATTTAATATTTAAATGTTAATTTAGTTTAGATTAAATTATCAAAGTTAAGAGTTAATGGCATTCATATTAATGTAAGTGTTCTATATTTTCTTGTCCTGTAGGTGACAATTTAAGGTGAACTTTAATTCCTCTCATTTCACTAAACCAACTTTTTCAAATCTTTTCTGTAAAGGCCAGATAAGTAAATATTTTAGGCTTTGCAGGCCACATACAGTCTCTGTCACATATTTTTCTTCGTTTCTTTTTTTTCTCATTTACAGCCCTTGAAAAATCACTTTTAACTTATGGGCTGTATAAAAACAGACTGTGGGCCAGATTTGATCCATAGCTCGTAAACGAAATATAAATACACATGGAGAGTATATGAACACTTATATAACAAGGTTCATATGGGAGTCTATAAT
>NW_021149853.1:0-1159 GCF_002837175.3 Physeter macrocephalus
GCCATATGCACACGTGCGATGTAATAGATCAACGTACGTATCCGTAACTGTTTGTCTCTCTCTGTAGAAGTAGTTAACCACACATGCGTGTACACATACGTACACGACGGAAATTAGACGTGCATAGTTCCAGCTACCTTTTGCAGCGAACGAATTGCCACGTTCTAGTGGCAAACCTCTCCTTGGTCGACGCTGATGTCCTTGCACAAGGAATGGTAGCAAAAAGTGGAAACCTACAGATTCGTACGTAGTGCTGTGCACATACGAGTGAAGGAAAAGATTATCGCAGTTTGGTGGTGCGTGCTCCCTCTCCCCCTCCGCAAAAGGTGCTGAGGGGATTTCCACAGAAGCGCGACAGGACGAAAATTGGTGCAGTGGGATCAAGGCAACACTTTTTTCTTCCTCCTGCCGTTGAAGGCAGGAGTGATTCGTGCATAAGTCTTGTGTTTTTTGGACAACAGTCCTCGTGACAGCAAGGAGACGGAAGAAGAACGGAAGACTATAAAACAAAGGCGTACGGAAATACGGAAATTGGGACTACCTCTGCGTATGACGCATAAAACCGCTGCTTCAAGCTGAAAGCCAAAATGAAGTCGGCGTTGCGGGAGTTCCATTACAAAGACAAAGGAAAAATGAAAAGCACAATCGGCGGCGGCAAATTCGGTACGAGACGACTACTTAGTCAGGCACTAGTGCGGTCGACCACTGATTAGTGATTTTCATAAGCGCAAAAAGAATATACAAAAAGTACACATAGAGACGGGCGGCCCCAGAAAAAGATGGGAGGATCGAAAGAGCTAGACAGACACAAAAGCACACATTTACATATAAATACACGCACACAAAGACTGTAGATGTGGGCATATTATTATGGTACAGAGAAAGAAGAAAAAGTGCGTAGCTGTATATATGCAAGTAGACATGTATACATGCATCAATTGTACGTAGAGAGATGGACACATACAGAAGTAGATAGGCAGACAAAGTACGTAGACGATCAAATAAGTGTGCACGCACGTAAACAAACACTCAATACAAGTTACAGTGAGTGGTCAACGTTGTTCCTGCCGGTTGAGAGACGGGTGACCATATAAATACATATATATATAATTATATAATAAATCTGTATATACACACATGTATATATGTGTCTCAACTA
>NW_021149853.1:1764-2637 GCF_002837175.3 Physeter macrocephalus
CGTACACATATACCTGAACAGCTACAGGTGTTAGTAGCGACTCTACGTGTATATATCCTTATACATACATACAAGGATATGGATGTGAACATGTGTATGTATAAACATGGACACCAATGCATATGCCAGTACACAAGTATGTACATACGTATCTTTACGCACGAGATATGTGTAGCAGGATTCAGAATGCAGGAACACGTTCCACACATGATCCCATCAGTCCCACCATCCGACAAAAGTCTGGCTTTGAAATTATGGTTACATATGAATTACTCCAGCAGCCACTCAGCCGCTAAGGTCACTGAGATACGACTGCTCAGGGTGACAAAACGTATTTGAGTGCCGTACTATGTGTGGATTACCAAGCTTTGTGTATTCAGTACTACACGAATATATAAGTATCCTTTATCGTGGACTCATAAAGCCTCTCAAACAAGTTTTACACGACATACGTGAAGCACACCCTCTACAGCTTCCACGAATGTACACTAGTATACATACGCGTGTGTGTATACGTGTCGGGTGGGAATGAATACCTCCCCTCACCCAGGCAGCCTTCCAGCAGAAAAAAGTGTGTCTCTAAACTCTACAGTGAAGGAAAACCGGCAATTGCAGCACCGTATAGAAGGCCTATGTTGTTGCATAATATCAGTATATACATCCACATTGACGTAGCACAAAAACAACCCGAAGCCTCAAATAAGAGACACGGGCCAGGGCCACCTTGGTGCACTAGATAACGTGAATCTTGCGAGGAACGAAAGGATAAAGTGATTAACTCCTTGGGTCTCTCGAGCGTATACGTTTGACGGATACAAGCACATATACATTTGTACACAAGCTACATAACAGGGGAAGGTAGCTCACTGTGCA
>NW_021149853.1:3829-6081 GCF_002837175.3 Physeter macrocephalus
GCTGCTGCTGTTTTAAAGATCGTCTGTTATTTCCTCCAAGCGAGCAATCCTTATTATTTTTTCTAGAGCGTCTTGCTGTTCCGCCGCAGAGCTTATTGTCCCGACGTAGCCGTCTTCGGTAATAGTTTTACTGGGATCTATGATTGAACTATTCGGGTATAGAGGTTGGCACTGGGTCACTTAATTGTAGGTTTGCTGGGGTGGTGATGTTCTGACGGTGATGTCTGCCTTCCCACGGGTCTGTTATGCTGTTGTTACAGGCGCCGCTCTGCTGATTTTTCCTGGTCTTCTGTTCTTGCTCGGTGCCCCAGCGCACGTGGTTGCCTCGGAAGGCGTCGATTCCAAAGACACCCATATATTCCGTGCTCTTCCTGGAAATCCTCCAGGGTGGAAGCTAGAACAGGTACTTCAAGTAAATACTAGTGTGTAGTCTGGACGAAGTCTGGAGAACTCTGCGTAGCGGCAAAGGAGCTGTGAATGTATAACACTTTTATTATGTGTGGTGTTGTGTGCATGAGATGTTGCAGAAGAATGGAAATGCATGTGATCATGTCTGTCGTTTCTGTAGAGCACTGCGAGGCGGTCTGTTCTGTTTTAGCGAAGGTACACAATAACACCCTCGAAGCGGATAATTTATAAATTAGTTGAAACTTATGTGTCTGCGTAGTCTAACGAATATGCTGTACTGTAAACACACCTATATGCAGCAGACATAGTTGAAGCAGGCCAGCATAAAAGACGAGGAAGCTATACGCACCAGCGTTTAAGTTCAAGTCCTAACGTATTCGACATGTCTCATACCATCGTGCCTCAGACAATCCTTCAGCACCTCGACACGGAGGGTGAAGCAAAACGGAAAGACAAAATGACGTCGTCTTTAATTAGAATAGAAAGTGAGAAGATGCTGTGAGCCTAAATAGATTTAGGAAGGTGTGCAGAACATGCCATTCTAACCAAATCATGTTTTTCCAGGGACCAGAAAAGTTACACGTGGATATGCGCACATAACCGTGGTGTGCATATGTTGGCATTCCGTCTGCATAAAAGGACGTTAGTGGAGAAGGAATCTGCATGTTGGTGTTGGTATAGGTGTGTAGAGACTGACGCGTACGGAGCGTTTACATTTGTATTCATGTCGTATTAGTCGATTTTTCATATGTCAAGTCAGCAGACGAGATGTGGCAGTGCTTCCGTGCTGCAAAGATATAGGAAGCCGTGCAAGCATAGCCGCGTCGCTGACTTTTTTTTCATCTGCCGTCTTGTTGAACACTCTAACAATTCGCTGCTTCTGCGTTGAATCCTCCATGTTACAGAGGTAGTGAAACCAGATGACAACATCTCACCTGATAATGCGTGCGGAGGCGGTTGGGAAGGTCAAGAAACTCTGTAAACTAAATAGGTGCATACTGACGCATGGGAGATGATGTGGAGTTGCAAATGCTGTGGAACTGTATGCGCAAGAGGTAAAGAGTAGACATGAGTTGTTCTAGGGAGGACAAGGCGTGCCACCAATTTACGGTGGAAAAGGAAGTGTGCTTCATCTCGCCTCTGCTCTCTCTACGTAAAAATACATATACATATATATATATATATGTACACGAGAACATATGCGCTTCTGTGTTGCCTCGGCAGTACACGTTACGCATCGTGTACGTGTAAATATACACAGATATGCATGTGTGCTCGTATAAACGGATGTGTATCTGTATCGAAGTCCTCACAGCCTCAGAAAGAGAACATTGGATTTTTGGCGTAAAAACAGCAGGCGTACCTGTCTCGTAGAGGCGAAAGACGTTTTTTAGAAGCTGCGGAGTTCGGTTTTGTTCCAAGTATCCTATGCATATGGATAGACACGTAAAATACTCGTGCTATTGTACTAGAGCTACGTGGATATAAACGGGGGTACTTCTGCACAGGAGAACAGAGAAAAGATGAGACACAAGGATGATTAGGCAGAGAGAAGGATGGGTTTTCATGGGCGACGACAAACGCTCGTCTGTTTTTACCATGAGTACACGCTCCTATTACAGTACACATATACATATGTATACATGTGTTGCCGTGCAGGGGAGAGCATCCGTACTGTAGCACGTATTTCTGCGAAACAAAGTGTACGTCAAGTCACTTGAAATTGCACGCGTCCATAAGTGGGTTCCTGTCCTGTACAAATTTCTTTAATAAACTTACATCTCATATGGTGTACATACACGTAAGTATCTACATATGTGGTATAGGCTTTCTCATGCCTGTCT
>NW_021149855.1:0-525 GCF_002837175.3 Physeter macrocephalus
ATGTACCTTTACAGAAAATTAATACACGAAGCACACATATGTAAATATATGCAGAGATATCATGACCCTGGAGACATACGATTCTCCAAACATTCAATGTATACATAAATTTATATTTTGACAGGATACAACAAGTCCAGCTTCGGTAATTCGCCAAAAATCGTGTCTAGACGACAGGTACCTTGTGCTCCAGTGGAGGAACCTCCTGGCGCGGCTGCAGCCCCTCCGCCGGGTTGCTGGGCGCGCTGCATCGCCTGCTGCATCTGCATTGATACCTGCGTCCACCCACATAAATGCACCAACACGAGCGCACAAAGATACAGCTGTACACACCTCTACACATAGAGACCAGGCACCTCGCTCTCTATCTGGCTTCCTATACATATATATATATACATACTTTTATATCTACGCGTGCAGCTAGTGATACAGGTAGACGTACGACACTCGCGCTCATCTCACATACTTGCACGCATGTCTGTGTGTAAAGAGGGATAGATATATACTTATATAGGCAGAGAGATA
>NW_021149855.1:2129-3109 GCF_002837175.3 Physeter macrocephalus
TAGCATCACGGCGCTACACCACTAGGAGAGAAGAACTGGTACAGTAGCAAGCTACAGCAGCAGCGGATGGTGAGAACTACAGCAGAGCAGGACGTCACGACAGCAGGAGAGGACTACAGCATCAGGAGAAAACTGGCGAAGCAGGAGAGCGCTGCAGCAGCAGCAAAGATTAGCAAAACGAGGCAGCTACAATAGGAGCAAAAGAATGCTACAGCAGCGGGACTCTGGCATCTCCGAATGCATCGTGCAGATAGTTGTTTTTCCGCGTGAGGTTGGTTTGGCTCTTCTTTCTACTGCCGTTTCCCAACCACGTCTGGAGACAGTGAGAAGCAGCAGCACGAACGGCAGTACAAAGGAGAGGCATCAGCAGCAGCAGCACCAGCGCCTCCCGCGCTTACACGCTGCAGCAGCATCAGCGACTCGTGCACAAGAATCGCAGAATCACGCGTCCCTACCGCAAGTGGCAGCAGCAGCAGCAGCGGCAGCCTTCGTCGGAAGAAGCAGCAGCAGCAGGACTCACACAGACGCAGGACGAGGACGAACAGCAGCAGCAGAATCCATAAAACAAAAAAGCACCGGATGCGGCTGCAGACACGTGCCACCACAACAGCAGCACCGGTGCGTTCGCTAAAGGAACGCTGCAAGAACAACACCTCCATCTGGAAAGAAAGAGAACTTGCGGCCTTCCTTAAAAAGACCCACAGAACTGCACTGTCAACGGGAATGAGAACGAGAAATATAAGCAAAAATGCGGACAGAGCAACAGAGCAACCTCACAGCAGCAGAGGCGGCAATCTGTAGCCCAAGCAGCGGTGGCAGCAACAGGCGCGGCAACAAACTATCCATCTGTAGCCTACTCAAAGAAACAGAATTATTATCAAGTAGCTTGATTCTTTGCCATCGGTCAAGCACAGCGGCAACAACGGTTGGATCTTCAACGGGATGATGCGGCCGCAGCAGCACGCGCTTCCCGGGAGCAG
>NW_021149855.1:5405-6080 GCF_002837175.3 Physeter macrocephalus
GCACCACAAAAGCAGCAGCACAAAGTCACCACTGCAGAAGCAATAGCAAAAACAGAACAGGGTAGGAAAAACCAGCACAGGCGACAGCAGATAGAGCCCTCTGGAGCAGTGCAAATCTGCGCATCACTACCCCAGCAACAAACAGTGCGACGCCTGGCTGCAGCAGCAGCTCCCGTAACAGCAGCAGCAACGCAGGAGCAACAGCAGCAACCCCCGCACCGGCGATACTGCAGCAGCAGCATAGTCACCAGCAGCACCAGCAGCAGCCACCGTCGCACCAACAACTGCGGCAGCAGCGCTAGCTCCCCGCACTCCGCGGAAGAGTCGCCCGCAGCAACAGGATCAGCACTACCAGCAGCAGCGCTCACTGTATTAGCAACAACGGCTGCATGATAGTAGAGGCGTGACGCACGACAATCCTCGCGACGACGCTACAACGCCTTTCTCTCCCAGTAGAACCGAAATAAAAACACTATTTCGTTCTTACTACTAAATACATATATGTAGTCAAACGTTGATCATACTGGATACACATAATTGTATGTTATGTACGGGTATCCACGCGGTTGCTGATACGTCTGTATTCATATACTTGCCAGCATGAGGTGCTTAACGGACGTCTACGAGGATGGTTGCAGATACGAAAAGACAGACGGTATGGACACCCAGCAAAGG
>NW_021149856.1:0-1479 GCF_002837175.3 Physeter macrocephalus
CTCAACGAAAAAAAAAACGCACGCCACTATACGTATCCTCCCCTCAATTGAAAGTGGTGCTGTCAACTGTCCCTGCTTTTCTGGACTGCTCCCTCTTCCAGCACCCACATCCCAGCGGACGAGCACCTACCAGCAGCATGGCACCAACTGATGCACGCAAGGGTCGGAAGTACATCAGAATAAAACAGAGAAAAGTATACGTGGACAGAAGACAGCGAATACACTGTGAGGCACTGTAGGAGCTTGAAAATCGAAATATAACGCGAACCGCTAAGCAACACACTGCACGTGCGAACTCGTGAAGTGGTCCACGCCTACATACGCATGCAGGCATACAAGAGACTGTGCCTGTGCCACAAACCTGAGTAAAAAAAAAAATCATATAAAAGGAGAACTGAACAAATGGATTCAAGATACCTGCGCAGCGACAGCTACGTATGAATAGTTCAAATGTGACTACTCGAAAAGCAAAGACAGCACAACCTACATATCCGCAGACCCGGCTCTGCCTGAAATCACACTGCCGACGTCGATTACCGTTGAAGCTCAGAAAATATATGTTTGCGATTAGATTTACGTCTAATTCGGATCTACAGCAGCATTTAAAGTACGTCCACGATCATACTGACGTTGCGACTGACCACGGAGGAAAGAGTTCCCAGTATGAATTTTTGCAGTACCATGCCGCTATTCTGCAGGGTACGCTGTCTCTTCTCCCATCTCATCGGAGCAATACTGATGGTACCTGCCACAACGTCGTCTGCAACGCCCACGACCTCTCCCCACCCTAAACCGTGTGCACAGCAGCGAACATTCCCATTCACAATGTGTGCTCACCCTCAAATCTAGAGGAACCTGAACGCCGACTTAAATAGCAAATGTCTTCGGTTGCCGTTTATCGCACAATGCAGTAGTGGCATTTGCCACCACACCCAAAACAGCCTCGATTACGCACCGTTCGGAGGTCACAGTACACCTAAAGGAACATGTCTGCAAAGACTGGTACAAAACTTAGTGGTCCGCGCTTTAACGCGCAAATCATTAAGGGGTGAGGTGACGACAGATATCCGCACATATCAAAATCCGACTGAAAAACCCTTCTGCTTGTCCGCGGCTGCAAGTAGGGTGTAGCGTATGCTAGTGAAGCGAGATACGCATCCGCCTCTCAGAAGTACGCTTACAATTCATCATGCCTGGCGCATGAAAAGACACGGATAATTGCTCACATCTATGCAGTACATGCGAGCAGCCTTGTAATAACCACTAGTGCATGCGCAGGCGTGTATAAAACGACATGAGAATAGCCTTTTTTCACTGTATCGGAATCGCCTGAGTAGAGGACGTAGCGTGAGCGTATTATTAGTCTTGCGGCATACAGCAGGCACAACTGCAGTAGCGCTGCCGGTCCCAGCGCGGGCATCACAGGCAGAGGAGACGAAAGCAGTGTCCGTGGAAGAAGAGCCACCAGTGTATTTACCC
>NW_021149856.1:3436-6080 GCF_002837175.3 Physeter macrocephalus
AAACACATACGCATCGAGCGACCCAGCAGAAACAATAGTGGTGCACTACAGGAAGCTTAGATTCCGTCTCCGGTACGTGAAAATCGCACCACTTGACACTAATCATTAGACTCCACTTGAGCAGCAGTATGGTCTATCACACGCAGCCGTGAATACCTCTCGTGTACCAAGAAATCACAGCACTCGACACTGACCATGAGAGACCACCGGATATTGGAGAACTGATCGATTTAGACCACTGCCATCGGTGACAGCTGCAACTTGGTGCAGACGTTTCTGCTCGTCCCTGAGGAGGCTACTGGACATACATGTCATATGTGTATGCATGTGCGGCTGTACGCATGTGTTTTCACGTATTCAACCTTCTTTATGTACGTACTGTATGTGGAAATACTGAGTCGAAATGTATGTGTAGCAGCTGCGTGCGTGGCAGGATACGTGCGGATGTTATGTAAAAGCGAGGAGTAAGGATATTTTAGACGATGTGTGCACTTTTGTATGCCCGATATATGACATGTCGGGAACAGGGAAGTAAAAATCGATCCTGCCAGTCAGCCTCTGCCCATTGCGTGGCCAGTGAGACAAGTAATCGTTTGGCGAATCGCATGGTATGCATGCGCGCAGGTTGAGTGGCACACGCCTTGCTATATACATACTTATGTACATACCCCTCTAGACGTCTTTTGATCGTGCACACATCCCTGGAAGCACATGTATACTGTTATTCAGAGGTACAAAGAGCACGGACTATCCTCACCCCTCCCGCCAGTATGAAGAAGTGTGGTTATAGATGACGCGAAAAATCGTCTCCAGGTGTTCCGTAACACGGTCACTACCATAACCGCGAATAAAAATGGAACACGTTGTACGGGGACATGTAAAAAACGCGTTTAGGTATAGGAGGACACCGCGAGCCCTATGGCGGCGAATAATGAGCAATTGTGGTTGCACATCAACAGGGGAGAAATCCAGTTTGGTTGTATGATGACGTAGAAGACAAATGAGTTGCAGACGTTGGAGAGGAACCACGAAAAACACATGAGGTGTACGGCTAGTACTGCAGAGGATCGCAGGGCAAGGACACGAGCATACGAACCAGTGCTTGACTGCCTTGAATCATGGGATATAGGTTTCAACTGGATAGACTGATTTGACTAGTAGTGTGGGCATCAGACACACCAGCTACTGTGACGGTTCTCTCTCTGCTCCCCAGTGGGTAACTCCTGAACAACGACAGTGAAGCTGCAGTTTGACCGGAGCGTACACACTGAAGGTAGTACAGCAGCACTCGGGAATGTACCATGGTGATGCCCCTTGTCAATCTCTACAATTCAACGTACTGTAACCTCCCAACCACAGGATGCTGTACGTGCGTTGGTGTTCTTACGGAGAATCGCAGACGATCAGGCCGTAATCAGCTCCTGAGGTGCGTGTTCAGTGTCACTCCGCTCTACACCAGGGTCTATACAACACGATTCAGATTATGTGGTTGTGAACGGCGCCGCGACCTGCGTCACCGTAGCTGCGTCCAGACTTCCCAAGAATCAACGGTGCCTTGCTCTTAATACTCCATGCGGCTGAGATCATTAGACTTGTTACTAGTACTTCTTCCGGCTGAAAACTATGCTGTGACACGTGCAACAGAGTACAGGTATGTTCGGGCACGACTACGCATCTATGTATATACATATATGTACGCGTATGCACATACAGACCCGTCGTCCGCCGGCAAGGCTTCATCACATGTGTCCATCTAATTTTAGTCCTATTTTTCATTTTGAAGAGAAGACTTGAACCGACGCGTGGCGGTTGTACCAAGACTGATTTCTTCTTGGTTCTTTCACGACGGTGACACGGACACCATGTGGAGAGTTTTGAGCTGTTTTGCTTCGTAGGTAGTCTGAGTGTATAGACGGTCGGTCTTTCATCTTTTTGGAGGATAACGTTACACTTCCGTGCTACAGAACTACCCACATGTACTCTTAGAAAGTCGTTAGCATTTCCCCCGTACGACTGATAGTGATACAAATACACTGTGAGTGCACTGCTCAGCACCAACAGAAAATCAATTTAGAAAGACCTTCTGATACACTGCTTGGCAGCAACAGCAGCAGAAAAGTGGGTTTCGAGCGAGTCACTGTTATGAGGCATTTTCGACGCTTGCTGCGGCACTATCACTTTTTATATTTTGTAGCACTCTACCTACATTGACAAGTCAAAAAAAAACCCGCCGAAGTTGATGGTTGACGGGAGCTTTCAAAACAGCATTACCCAACAATTCAGCACAGATTTTGAAGATCCACATTTCGTATCATATGTGAATGGTATCAAAGAGCGGTTCTCACCTACGCAGACAGGCTCAACGTGTCTGTAGTGAAGGCGGTTTGGAAGCACTGAAAGTCGTTGAATTGTGCCTTTCCATGTATCTGCATAGTGCATTTTATTATTAATGCAAGTCGTGTTCCTACGAAACTCACGTGTATATCTGCAGTTTGTCATGGCCATTTAGTTGCTAGCGAAGCAGAAGAGTCGTTCGTACACATCGTCTTCAAGTCGACGGAGTAAGACAGCACGTTCGTTGCAGTAATTGTCCCATTCAAATGAACGAGTACAACAGCATGTTTGCTGGCTAGGTTTTTCATTT
>NW_021149857.1:0-3049 GCF_002837175.3 Physeter macrocephalus
CAACGGAATGAATGAGGCAGAATAGTGAGGGACAACCAACCAATTTTACTTCAAGCCTAGACTTCAGTGGTGCCAAAATGTCCATCCTGCATCTTAACAAGTTGCTCTCTTTCGTACCTTCCTTCAAGCGTACGCAGATGATTTCGCAGTGGTCTCTTAGAGCCAACTGGCTGAGCAGGCAGGTGCCGCGTGAATAACGAGCACAAACAATGGACACGCACGAGACTGTTTCGACAGACAACTCTTCCCGTAACTGAAAGCGTTGTCAGTATACTTTTCAGTGCTCCGTGCGAAGAACACACCGTTTCGCGTGGTTGTCCAAGCACGTCAAGGTCTTCCCTTCCTAGTCTAACTTGACGTCTGACGGGGTCATGGGGCATACACGGTCGAAGCCAGGGACCAAAAGCATTGAGACAACGAAAAACCGAGCTATCTCTTGTAGACCTATGACTGTGAGGAAGGAGATATCGTGCTTCCCCACAGTTCTTCAATCACCAGCAATCGGAAAAGACTCTTAGAGCAGCGAATGGGCAGCGCGAGTTAAACACGACAGCTGTTTAGCCGCGGCTATGGGAAAGTCAGTTTCGGAAGTCAGTTTCTGACTGAACGTGGCTAGCAATCCTGGCGGCCCCCAACTGCTCTGGCATTAGACCGTTTTAAAAATGAAGCTTCTGTTGTAGTCCTTAGCCGCGGCTGTGTCCTAGACTTCAACTTACACTGTAGTGGAATGTCACTCAATGCGCTTTGTTTTACGTTGATGCTGCAGTCCTTTCTTGGTGACACTGAAAAATCCACCTGCAGTGAAAATGGGCAATATCCACCCTTGCGGCACGACCTTCAAAGGGAAAAAGCCTCTGTGGCGAATAAGACTTCAAGGTTGGTTGTTACTCTTGAGCTGAACTATTCTCTCAAGCTCGTTTCGACCTCCCCGTACTTTCACGGTCAGACACAGGAGAGTGTAGACGCGTATGGCTATTAATTTTTAGTTTTGAATGGATGGTAAAAACCTTCAAAGGGAAAAAGCCTCTGTGGCGAATAAGACTTCAAGGTTGGTTGTTACTCTTGAGCTGAACTATTCTCTCAAGCTCGTTTCGACCTCCCCGTACTTTCACGGTCAGACACAGGAGAGTGTAGACGCGTATGGCTATTCATTTTTAGTGTCGAGTGCATGTTAAAGCATCCGATCACAAGAGCTGGTTTGAAGGACTGCAGTAACGCCTAAACGACGGGGGGCCTTCACAACGTTCGTGCCACTACATTTAATAGCGAATGATTCCAAATTCGACTGAGGGAGTCTCAAAGGAAGAGCCCGATACTGCAGTGTCTAGAGAATAGAGCAATTTAATTGCATATGTGAGTTTCGAGCTGCAGACACGGCAAGTTGGTTTCAAAGAACTGGTGATGTATCTGGCTAGAAAAATGAAGTACAAAGCACGGCGAGAACGGTCGTTGTGGACTTTTTGTGAATCTGGTCGTACATGATGCGTAATATCAATAGGCGCCGTCATCGCTTTTCATGCGAGCACCCATGGAATGGCATCTTCTTCTCCCAAACACCACCCTGCCAGATACAACTAGCAAGGACAACGCGTACTCATGCAGAATCATGGAAAAGAAGGAACCACTCTCGTATGAGGCAGGTCAACGAGCACGTGACAGAAGTAACCCAGACGGTGTGCACGAGTCATCTCAGCAGCTACGTGTGCATCATCGTTCTGCTGATGGCGATGTTTTTTACAACAAAATCACAAAGTCGTTCGTGAGCTGTGAAAGCATCATTCTTCAGTAAGGAAAACAAGCTTCCCTCATAAAAGAATGCGGCTTTACTCCAAATGATTATTCCTGAAGTGATTTTTCTGGCAAGAGTTTCGCTGGTGGAGATTAAATTTCCTGTCGGCAGAACAGATTCGGCAAATGCGGCCAGAATGATGCTGTGACTATACAACACCACCACTGTAGCCTGCTGAGATGTCCACTGATTCTTTGGCAAATTAGACAAGGCTATCAAGTAGCGAAGGCGTGATGTCGCGAAATGCAACATGGCTTGCTCTACTACAGATGCTGCCGCTGTTAACATTACTGCTGCTGACCCTGTTGCTCTTTACGGCGGCAACACCTGCTACTGCTCGACGTGTTGCTGCTTGATGTTTTGCAGTTAGACTTGCTGTAGGCGCGGTTGGTGACACTCCAGTTCTTATTGTTCGTGCTGTTACACACGTGGTTGCTGCTCCGTTTCGTACTGCTGCTGTGTTTGTCCTGCTGCAAAATGTCTCACGCTGCAGGGCTTGGTATTGCTCGCCTTGCAGATCTAAAGCCTCGTGGTGTTGTTTGCCTTGCAGATATCTAAAGCCTCCTGCTATTAAGTGGCTTGTGTTCGCTGCTGCGCCTTCCATGAGTGCAGCCGTTTTTTGTGCGTCTGTTGTTGCTGCTTGCATTTCCATCAGAAAACCGTCGTTCCTGTGCACCACTGTCAGCCGTCCACTTTACATTCTGCAAAGCTGCCTCCGCACCTGCCGCAGTGCTGCAGGGGATGGTCAATGAGAGATAAAGCAAACGAATGGCAGTGGCGTATGAGCTTACGCGCCTTCGCATATGCTGCAGGAGTAGAAGAGGCAGCACGGAAGGACGGTTTTCGGCTGCTTCGTCCTTCAATGCCTAGAAGCTTTGTCCTTCCCTTCTGGACTTCCTTCCTTATTGAGCCTCTTCCTCTGCGACCCTCCTCTCTGCCATCCACAGTGTCGCTGCTGTTCCTTTGGTTCCTGTGCTTTCTGCAGCTGTTGCAATCCTTTCGCCTGCTGTTCCTACCCCTTCTGCCGCTGCTGCTCTGGGTCCTGCTTCTCTTGCTGGGGCATCTGCTGCTGTAGCCGCTCTCGCTTGCGCTGCTGCTGTTACTGCTACTACTCTGGCTCCAAGGAACGTCATAGCAGACTTCTGGATGCGTTAGCCAACCCCTGCCCGTTGCTGGGTGCCTCTTATTGGTACTTACAGCTGGTACCGCTCCTAACTTCCCTTGCCTTGAGCGTCTCCTGCCACTATCTGGTGCGAAGAG
>NW_021149857.1:5339-6078 GCF_002837175.3 Physeter macrocephalus
AGTAGCCTCGTGATACAACAGAATGAGTGCTGCACGGTTACGACAGAAGCAGAGCAACATAGTGGCACTTTTGCCGACAAGAAAGGCGTCGTTCGAGCGCTCTGCGCTGCCCTTTTCCTCCCCTCCTCCGGTGCAGCTGGCGCATTTCGCCTCGTATGCACTCCTCTCACGCGGTCGGCAGATACGCTCTACAGCCATCTTCTTAGGCGTCGATCGCAAACGAAATTCACCATACTCACTGCTGTGTAGAAAAAAAAGTAAATACTCAGTGAGGGACGGGGCGTGTCGAAGGGGGTAGACTTTGACCGCGACTAATTTTGTTAGTAGAACGATGTGGTGATTCACGTACCAAGGATGAGCTCGATTTGGTCCCAGGTTTCCAGGAATGGTGGTCAAAAAACTTTCCTCACAGTGCAGAAGATGCACTTCGTGGGCGAAATACATCGCCTGAATGGTTCCAAAGAGACGGAGCCATAAGCGATACGTCAACAAGTAAACTTTCAAACGCAGTAGAACCTCGGCATCATAGTGTCATAGTGCTCGGTGACGTACGCTGGTGACACCACTTCAGCTAATCAAGCAGAAAATTGGTACTGTGATGTTACCCGCTTTGGGGAACCATCTTCCTGCGTGAGTGACATTATCAGCCACAAGCATAGCACGCGGAGATCTTTGAAGATCAATCAAGTGCGAATAGCCAGCCCCTTCCGCAGCCGACTTGACATTCATACCAGTCGTC
>NW_021149858.1:0-913 GCF_002837175.3 Physeter macrocephalus
ACAGCTGCGCGAACAGTGAAGGCAAATGTGAAGTAATTCCTACGGGGAAAACACGTGCGCTGGATGGGCCAACTACGACGGGGAATGCACCGCGATCGCGTCTCTCAACAGTTGGAAAAAGAAGCTGCAGTGACCCCCGACGGTCGGTGGTGTCTCCTGGTAGCCACTGGGCATTCCAACCCGAGAACCCTCTCCTTTTACAGCGGTCGTCTGTGCTGGCGAGGAAGCGCACCAGACGCAGTCGTGCAACTCTCGAGTTTCCCCGACAGCCTACCATGCAGAACGGAGACGAAAGAAAACCGCAGCACGCAGGGGGCGCCCTTGCGCTACATGATAAAAGGGAGGCTGATTCGAACACAGCCGGGGAAGATAACGACTCCGAAAACCTCTCTGCGGATAAGCCATCAAGTTCTACTGCTGGACTGAGTACCAAATTGAAAGCCGAGAAGGACTCTGAGAATGGAAACGTACTAGAGAGGAAAAGGTCCCTGCATTCTGAACGAATGGTCGGCTCACCAGCGGTACTCTCCAGCAGTAAAAATCCAGATGTTCCAAGCTGTGAAGCAGCAGAGGAAAATGCAGCTGTGTCTCTTTCTAAGCACTCCCACGCTGGGTCAATGCATGCAGAAGCAACACTCCCGAGGAGTTCTTTGGGGCGCCACTGCCTTTCAAAAGACTCCAGTGTTGAGCGTTTTCCCCCTGTTTCGCCGGAGCATGTGCGGAAGGACTTGGAAGCGGTCGATTTTCTCCACAAGCAGCGTGAACAACGCGCCAGTACGCACAAGACGTTCCTTACGGCGGAACCTGAAGTGGAAATAGCAGAAGACGACGTTGAACATGAAAGAGATGAAGGAGAACAAGTAAAGACGGGCAATCGCGAGTCAACTGACAACCCGGAACTAGAAGATGATTC
>NW_021149858.1:5920-6077 GCF_002837175.3 Physeter macrocephalus
CTTCGCATCCCACGATATCACTTATTGCGCCGCAAAATAGTTCCAAAGACTACAGAAAGAACTGTCAAGCACTACGGAACGGCAAACATAAGGACACAGAAAATTTTAAACAACTTCGCATCCCACGATATCAGTATCTAAAAACTGTACAATCCGT
>NW_021149860.1:0-1521 GCF_002837175.3 Physeter macrocephalus
CACGGGCAAGCAGTAAACTGGTACCTCTCTGTGTCCCTTGCCACGTACCCATCCTGTGTCGGAACTTTGTATCCGATTAGGGTTAATACACACATCATCCTGGGGAACCGGACTCACTGACATCAAGCTGCCGTGAAAGAGCGTATAAGTTTCGAAACAGAAGAGCTTGAGAAACGTGCGACAGCGGTTAAAGGGTCCAGAATGGTACCGGCTGGTCGTCGCTACTGACGGTGCCACTGTCCCGAGTCACTATGTGATTTAGAGTCCTGTCAGGCAAAAGGCAACCTCTAAAATGTGACCGTGCTGGCGTCAGCAGTCAGGACACCACTCACGCTACTCGACGACGGGCTAATAAGTCATCCATGTATTTTAGATCTAGTGGGTCAATGCGTAAGAATAAACTGAAGCGTGCGACCACGGTTCGAGACTGGAAGTAGTGGCATAGACAAGATCGCCGGAGACATCGAAGCATGCCTCCGTAGCGGAAGTACGGAGTTTCGTGTGGGGGGGTACCTAGGCGGCACACGACTATCTGACGCGGGTCACGTAATCTGCGCCATACACAGGTTGTCATAGAGCTACACGTTTCTGTGAAAGACTGCACCCTTACAGAGTGGAGAAACGTGATGAACGACTGCGCTCTACCTTCGGAATAAGGCCTGCCCATTGCTGCATGGCGTGCCGCAGTGCCACATGTACACAACGCGTTCGCACGTGATCGCTGTTGTTCTGCCAGCTCACTTTGCCAGCTAGTCCTTGGCGGCTAGCTCGGTGACAATCAAGTGGCAACCACATGGCAAAAGGCCGTCCGACAGCCGCAGAAGCAGCTAGAGCTTGATCGCGGCTGAGCAGTTGTGGAGCGACAGTGGCAGCCTCGATTACTTTTGATAATTTCAGATTTCAGCTGCCATGCCTTGGGACTACTAAGTAGAGATATACGTATAGGTGCACGTGTTGGGTCAGCTCGGCACGTACAGATTGTGTCTGCGCATCGGATATCCCCACTGAATGACAAAGTGGCAATGTCCATTGCTTCAGGACACGGCCGCCCCTTGCAAACAAATATCGCTCACCCTTTTGGCACCTTCCGAAGCCATTCACAGGTACGACCTTTGCAGTTGGTTATGTTTACGCACCCTTTGTACTGTGGCAGTCCAATTCGTTTGCCTTCACTACATCCTCTCAGCAACGCGAGATTGATTCCGAGGTGGACAGCTAATATATATTGCCCCTACGAAAAGGAAATCATCCAGACAACTATACTTCTGTTGTCCTGCAGAGATCATAAGGTGCACCACTTCTATGCCTCACACGTTTGATTTAAGCGGATCAGGTGTCGACATGAGGACCTCGGGCGCTATGTGCCTTACGGCGCTTCTGGCATCCGTCCACTCGTCATGTACGGAAGAGCGGTGACTACCGTAGTAACGCTTGCTCCCCACAACAGGCTCGCGACACTACGTACACACATTATCTATGCTGCACACGCCCGCAAGACTATTCTCGGCAGTGAAAAATACC
>NW_021149860.1:5831-6074 GCF_002837175.3 Physeter macrocephalus
TGAAACCGCAGCTTTCAGCGATTAGAGCCGACTTCGCTGCACGGTCAAGATGCTGGATGCATCCGGGCTCACTGCGATTGGGAAGCCGGGGCACGCACTGGAGGCTCACATCGACGGCGAAAGAACGGTTATTTGATTATTAGGGTCTTACGCGTCATGGCATTATTGCGGAGTTTTCGCGTACCGCTGCAGTCTTGCCACGCCACGGCCTCTCAGACAACCCCACCGAATCCCCTGTGTAGA
>NW_021149861.1:0-2003 GCF_002837175.3 Physeter macrocephalus
TGTGATATACCACATTAACAAACTGAAGAACAAAACCACATGATCATCTCACTAGATACAGAAAAAGCTTTTGATAAAATTCAACATCCGTTTATGATAAAAACTCTCCAGAAAGTGGGCATAGAGGGACATATCTCAACATAATAAAGGCCATATATGACAAACCCACAGCCAACATCATACTCAATGGTAAAAAGCCAAAAGCATTTCCTTTAGGATGAGGAACAAGACAAGGATGTCCACTCTCACCACTTTTATTCAACACAGTTTTGGAAGTCCTAGCCACAGCAACCAGAGAAGAAAAACAAATGAAAGGAATCCAAATGGGAAAGGAAGAAGTAAATCTCTCACTGCAGATGACATAATACCATACATAGAAAATCCTAAAGATGCCACCAGAAAAGTACTAGAGCTCATCAATGAATTCAGCAAAGTTGCAGGATACAAAATTAATATACAGAAATCCGTTGCATTTCTATACAATAACAATGAAGCATCAGAGAGAGATATTAAGGAAACAATCTCAATTACCATCACATTGAAAAGAATAAAATGCCTAGGAATAAACCTACCTAAGGAAGCAAAAGGCCTGTACTCCTAAAACTATAAGACACTGATGAAAGAAACTGAAGATGACAGAAACAGATGGAACAACGTACTGTGCTCTTAGATAGGAAGAATCAATATTGTTAAAATGACCATACTACCCAAAGCAATCTATAAATTCAGTGCAATCCCTACCAAAACAACAATGGCATTTTCCACAGAACTAGAACCAAAAAATTTTAAATCTGTATAAAAACCCAAAAGACCCCGAATAGCCAAAACAATCTTGAGAAAGAAGAACACAACTGGAGGAATCACACTCTCTGACTTCAGACAATACTACAAAGCTACAGTCATCAAAACAGTATGGAACTATCACAAAAACAGACACAGAGAGCAACGGAAACAAGATAGAGAACCCAGAAATAAACCCACGCATTTATGGCCAGTTAATATACAACAAAGGAGGCAAGAACATACAATGGAGAAAAGACAGTCGTTTCAGTAAGTTGTGCTAGGAAAACTGGAGTTACATGTAATAGAATAAAATTGGAACATTCTCTAACACCATATTCAAAAATAAACTCAAAATGGATTAAAGACCTAAATGTAAGGCAGGATATGATAAAACTCCTAGACAAAAAGATAGAACACTCTTTGACATAAATCATAGCAAGATGTTTTTGGATCCATCTCCTAAAGTAAAGGAAATAAAAGCAAAAATAAACAAACGGGACCTAATTAAACTCAAAAGCTTTTGCACAGCAAAAGAAACCATAAACAAAATGAAAAGATAACCTACTGCATGGGAGAATAGATTTACAAATGCTATGACCAATAAGGGGATTAATATCCAACACATATAAACAGCTCATACAAGTCAACATCAAAAGAATAAACAATCCAATTAAAAAATAGGCAGAACTGAACAGACATTTTTCCAAAGAGGAAATACAAATGGCCAACAGGCACATGAAAAGATGCTCAACGTCACTAATCATCAGAGAAATGTAAATCAAAACGACAATGACACATCATCTCATACCTGTCAGAATAGCTATCTTCAAACAAGAACACAAATAACAAATGTTGGGGAGGATGTGAAGAAAAGGGAACCCTCCTGCACTGTTGGTGGGACTGTAAATTAGTGCAGCCATTATGGAAAACAGTATGGAGGTTTCTCAAAAAACTAAAAATAGAACTACCATATGGCCCAGCAATTCCATTCCTGGATATATATGCAAAAAGACCCCCAAAACACCCATTTGAAAAGATACATGCACCCCAATGTTCATAGCAGCATTATTCACAATTTGCAATACAGATGAACCGGTCTGCAGGGCAGAAGTTGAGACACAGATGTAGAGATCAAATGTATGGACACCAAGGGGGGAAAACAGTGGTGGGGTGGGGGAAAAAAAAAAAAAAAATTGCCAAGATATGGAAGCAACCTAAGT
>NW_021149861.1:3133-6073 GCF_002837175.3 Physeter macrocephalus
TGAATCATTCAGAGCAGGCTTCATGGAAGAGGCGACTTTTGAGACAGCCTTGACTGATGTGCAGAGTTTGATTTCTAGAGAGGAGTTACAGAAAGTTTTGGTTTTGATCAGAGAGTAAGATTAAAATATTCTTTGACTAGGGAGAGATAACAGTGTTTCCCAACTCTTTTCAGTCTCTAAAATTGAAAAAAAAAAAAAAAAGTGAAGGAATGGGATAATTTTGAAATCAACCAAGATAACACAGTTGTCTCCTTTTTTGAAATTTTATGTCTTGTGTGTTGGGCACTGGGCAAAATATTTGAGGACAGTGAGCACCTAAGAGTGTTTGGAAGATGGGACGTTTGAAGGAAATGAGATAGGAAAGTAGAGTGGCTGTAAAATTGGTTCTCCAAACCAGAATTTTCCTATGAATAAAATGAGAACTAATACACTTTAAAAATATATATTAATTTAAAAAAAAAATAAAAAATTAAAAAAATTTAATTAAGGCAAAAAAAGTAAATAAACTGAAATTTTGACATGGAATGAAATATTTGTTTTTGTTTTGGAATGGAATATTTTTAAATTAATTGCAAAAATGCACCTCATGACCTGATGGATCTCACAATCCATTTGGAGGGGATGTAGTTCACTGTGAGAACTCTAGGATTTCTCTGCCCAGCATATTTTATCAGTTCATCCACAAAGTAGCTGACTAGTAACGGGGAAAATGAAGAGAGAGGAGTACAGAATGGCTCTTGTGTGTCTTGTTTGAGTGTCCAGATGCTACTAATTGATATTGGGAAGATAAGAGGGAGGGAGCAAAGATTGGGACCAAAGGAAAACACTGGGTTAAGTCTAGAAGATTTTACATTGAGGATGTTTAGCAAGCAGTTTAGCAAGCAGTTGTTTTCACTGGCTTGACACTAGCACTGAAATAGCTAACCACTCATTGAAAGAGGCTGGAGAAAGAAAAAAGCATTCAGCCCAGGGCACAGCCCTGGGTTAATCAGACATTTAGGAAAAGCTTTATGCTGTCTGTAACAGGACAGTTTATAAGCAAGTACAATTATGACCAAACATGGAGAGCAAAATATTAAAATTTAAAAAAATTATAAACTACCCAAATGTCACCAAAAAGTAGAATTTAGTACTGTAGCACTTAGGATGTCATCATTAAAAACGTCACTTCTGAAAGTTTATAATAACATTAAGATGTTTATGATAGTGGGTGTTTTTCTTTTAAAGTACATATTATTTAAGCAATGCAAAATTAGGCACAGCAAAATGTGGGAAGAGATGCATCCAAAACTTAACAGTAATTATTTTGAAGGCGGGAATCTATGAGATTCTTCCTTCTACTATCCCGTATCTTTCAAATTCACTAAATAATATTTTCTAATAGGGAAAACAGTCACAAAAAAAGGATTCTCTTCCCTTTTATTAACATAAACACGGCTACGGTTCCTAATTAATACAGAACCTGGACACACAGTAGGCCCTCAATAATCCATGAATGTATCAATACCTGCCATTGAAGACATTTACCTGAGATTTTCTGCCCTGTAAAAAGCCTAACCCTTTCTGCGGGAGAGCCTCATGTCCTGCCGTCCTGGATCCTGCAAAGCGTGAAAAATGGTTCTGCCTCTACCCTCTGTCCATTGACACTAACGCCTTGATAGGCCTTCACCTGGGGTTCCCACGAACTACTGCTCACTGATGGGTCCCAGGGGAAATGAAAGCACCTTTGGGCTCCCCTGAAAACCACCACCAGAGGATTGTGAGCATCCTCCTTATACTCCTTATACTCACCGGTCCTGCAGAGAATCAGAGATGACTTCTTAATTTAGCGTATGGACTGGCACCTTGAAGTCTCGCCGTCCTTCTGACCTGTGCAGGCACTTCCACGGCACTGGCCCCTCTGGGAGCTGGCAAGGCTCACAGGGTAACTGCATTAGGGCCCCCAGCCCATTCCTTAACATCGGCCCTTAACAGTGTTCAGGGCTCTTCACTTGTCCATTCCGGTTCTCAAGGCCGACGCCATTAGCTCATATTAGTTATCTCCGCACATCGTGGATGAGATCTGAGACTTAGGTCACCTGTGCAAGGCCAGGGCAAGGTGTAGACTCAGCAGAAGTCAATGCTGTTACTACATTTGTTGCTAAGATCACCCCCGTGGAGTTCCCTCGAGTGTCCACCGTGCGAAGGGGGCGGGTGTCCGGCAGGCGCAGCCCCACCTCCAGGGCTTCCGAGGCAGTGGCCTGGGGTGGGGGTTCAGAGACTGAGAAGCCTCGAAGCCCACCGGCTGGGATGGAAATGGCGGACGATTCTTCAGACAGGTTGTAGACTTAGCAGAAGTCAATGCTGTTACTATTGTTGCTAAGATCACCCCCGTGGAGTTCCCTTGAGTGTCCACCGTGCGAAGGGGGCGGGTGTCCGGCAGGCGCAGCCCCACCTCCAGGGCTTCCGAGGCAGTGGCCTGGGGTGGGGGTTCAGAGACTGAGAAGCCTCGAAGCCCACCGGCTGGGATGGAAATGGCGGACGAGTCTTCAGACAGGGCAAGGGGGAAGGTCACGCAGGCGTCCAGAAACCTTGGTCAGATTCTGTCTTTGAGTTTAAATCTTCTTAAAACTTTTATCTTCCAGAAGCGATGGAAACAGGACCCAGAAGCCTGAGGTAAGACGTCTTCCCAAACAGCCGGGAGCAGGCGCCATTAGGAAGCCAAACGCCGCAGCCCCTCACGCCCTGCCTCCGAACGTGGTCCAGGCCCGCCTCTGAACGTGACCCCGCCCCTGAGCGTGACCCCACCCCCAGAGCACACTGGGCAGGGCCTCCGTGTAGAAATCGCTCTCTTTTCCATTTTCTGCAGAGGTTTCTGAGTTCTACTAGGTACGCCCGCCGCTTTGGTGAGGTAAACGTGGTCTCTGTCCTCTGAGAAGGTAGATAATTAAGCCAAAAGTG
>NW_021149862.1:0-1713 GCF_002837175.3 Physeter macrocephalus
CTGTATAAAAAAAAGATCCCCTAAGGTACGCGTGGGCCGATACCCCTTCTGTAGATATAAATACCCTGCATCTGCAGCCCTACATTTGACTACTTCCTCTTTGATGGTTGCCTGCAATGTGCATGCGTCTTCGCACGGGTTCCATCTGTAGGTGTGTTGAATTGGCTTAACTCAAGGAATTGTTTTCTAAGTCCGCAGCGTGCAAAGCGGAACCCCCGTTTGTATTTCGTAACTAGTTCTATAGCGCAGCAGTGCGTACCAGTAGAATGGGAAGACGTTGAAGGACTCATCGACACGTGCTGAATTGCGTGGGGCCGCAAGTCCTACGTGTGCTGCATGCTCATAGTTTTCAACCTAAAAGTCGTGACCCAAAGAGGCGCCTCCCAAAGCAAATGTTTCGGGACTTTTCTGACTCAGGACCTTATTTGTGTCGGCTTGCCCAAGTGATCCGACTGCGGATAGCGCTTCTATTACAGTTCTTCAAGGATTACATGATAAGTTCGAGGTGTCTGCGTGCTTCTAACTACTTCATGACGAGAACAAGACCCTGATACACTGGTACTTTACAGTAACGCTTTAAAATCCGAACAGAAGAGATCCTTTCATACCGAAGAAATTCGGCGAGCCACCCCCAAGGTCGCTACCCCTTCCCCTCCCGAATGAGGCAGCAGTTGTTAGACTGCACACCATTCACACGTGAGGGTTTGCGAGAAATCCTGTAAATGAACAGGGGGTGGAGTCAGTCGGCCCTCAGAAAAAGGCGAAATCGTATACGCGGTGTTCCTGCGCAAAAGGATGTTAGTCACCCTGAGGGGCGGTTGCACGTCATCTCACCCTATTTGCACCTCGGCGGAGTTCCACGGACACTCAATCACAGGTGCCGAATGGTAAGGCGTGCACTAGAAACCTTGACACGTTCGCCATTCGGATCTTCCCTCTACGTAACTAAGGCCAGCATGTAAACAGAAAATCCAGGAGAGCTTGCAGCAACCTAAGCACTAGCAATTCTGTGCAACAAATGGCTCCTCCCTCAAGAAGTACTACAGCACCGTGGAGACTAGGTCATTCGTCGAACCCGGGAATTGTCTACTAATCCAGTAAGTCCAGCGTCTGTGTTAGCATATATAAGCACGAACCAATGAGGCACCTTTAACTTGACTGTAGTCTCACCCCAGTTTTGGCCCCATTATTCCGTACAGATGGATGGGCCCACCTGTGAGAATTCAAGTGCACCTCGAAGAAGTCTCTGACCGTCTGCAAGTCTGTTTTTTGCCGCCCAACCAGATTGTTTCCGTCGCTTAAGGGTATCCTTAAAGTGGCACGTGTGGAAAGGCATGTAATTGCAACCGTTGTGCGTCTCGCCACAGACAACTGACCACTTTAGTGGGCGGTCGCAGACTTGCCTTTGGAATGCGCTACGTGCCAATAATGCCCCTTCTTCAAGCCGGGTAAGCTAGACCACCGTGAGCAAAATTTGTATCTGTCGCTGCAGTGGCACCGTAGTATTCAGAGGGGGTATCTTGTGTTTTCGCTCGCCGTACGTTCTGATTCAGAATAGCGGATCGTTTCAAGCTCTGCACCTCGTACAGAGGTTATCTCTGGTGTCCCTTCTGGACCACCGACAAGATTTCGCCAGTGGAGTCTGTGCTTGACCTTCAAAGTTGGTGAAGGTTCGGTCACCTTGACCTTCGATGTTGCTGAAGGTTCCTTCAC
>NW_021149862.1:5272-6072 GCF_002837175.3 Physeter macrocephalus
GCGACACACGCAGGCCCGTGCAAAAAATCTCTATACGGAGCTGTCTGCAACAACAACGAGGCACATACCAGAAAATATCTTCTACGGAGCTAGTACTTCTGCATTATTTTGTATAATCTTAAGGGTGGGTATTATAATTTGGCACCATTTCTATTCACGAGTCTCCGAAAACGTACGCGAGGACTAGGTTCAGCTTGCTTTGTCGCTTCAACCGCTTGCGGCACAAGTTACGCGGACGCAGACGGACTCAAGCTCGCAACGCCACTTTGTAGCAGTTAGTGACGCAATAGCATCCATCGGATGTCTGGTGTGATAAAAATGCGTGCAGCCGCATTTAGCGCTTCACAGCGTATGACATATACGCTGCACTGTTCCGTAACGCTAGTCAACAGCAAAGACAAGTATGTATCTGGCAATGCTCAAACTTCTACATGCCTTGCGTTACAACGAGTGTGACATTTTCACCTTCAAATGCATTTTAGGCACAGCCCACAAAATCTGTAGTGCTGCCCAACGCCCGTGCGCATTACACTCCACAGTGTGCCCCGCTCTCTGCAGGGAACGCCGACCACGAGACTGCACAAGAACTTCTCTACTCGTAACTATGCTAACACAAATGAGTTTTATTGCTACATGAACCAGCGGGGACGAAGCAGAGGGGGCATCAACCATTACATTTAAAGATGATTGACCTGCGCGATGCTGAGACCCACCATTCTTCGTCAGGGCCACTGGCCATCCGAGATGCTTCCCATATAGAGCACGTTAATACATTCTATCCCTGCCGCAATTTACACACT
>NW_021149863.1:0-934 GCF_002837175.3 Physeter macrocephalus
TGTGTATAGACATTATATATCTACGTTTATGTGGATGGGTACCCGTGCCCACACAGCATGCAGCAAGTCCAGCAGCGGCTACACTTGTTCCATTTGGTACATTCGGCACCAAAAATGGACTTTCAGAGGCAAAGAAAGACCGGTGCAGACTCACCGCTCCGCAGGACTATGCATCACAGTGTTGGAATGAGCGGAAGCCGTTGGTTCATAGCCACACCCGTCGGAGAACTGGACCAGTCTCCATCAGAGTGTAAATGTCGATGAGTGGAAGGTACTTGGGCATACGCTGCACATCTGACAAGTGTTACAGGCAGAAAGCCTACAGCTGGATATAGGAACAATTCGCCGGCACTGAAGGAGAACGACAGCCAACCACTACTCTCTGCAGCGGCCTTCACGTTCTCCGTTTGCCCCGAAGCGCCTCAAGAGCGCAAAGCAACACTTTCGCCGCGTGCGTACGCCCCGGGAAGTTCACCCCGTACTTTGAATATGTGTATATGTGCGTCCTCGCCGCTGTCGCGGAGGAGGGCTGTCTTCTCCAGTTTCCAATAGGGGTATACCGGTTTCGTTCGAGAGGGACGTAGAAAGCCAAACCACGCTGTGTCGGTGAATTTGCATTGCGACTACCCAGTATCCTGCAGATAAGTCCTTCTATACACTACCTCCCTACCTAGAACCTGCGGAGTGCAAGAGACGATGAAAAAGCACTGCGAGGCCTCTACGCAAAATTGTGTAGTTACTCAGTTACGCGTTTTGGAACCCGCCGGGTAGCCGTCCTAGCTCCTCAAAAACAGATGGCGTCGGCGTACCACGAAGGGATACGTAGAGGGCTCATACATTACACTGTGACACTCCGCGTGATAATCTGCAGGTTTCCCCCCTCAAGAACATGTCCGCGGGTAGAAACTGATTGCGTACGCATCCTACAAGAATT
>NW_021149863.1:5674-6072 GCF_002837175.3 Physeter macrocephalus
CCGTGTCCACGAGCAGCACCACACACTTCCCTGCCCCACAACTGCAGCAGAGGAGGGCAGGAGGTGGAGGAAGAGCGAGCAGCAGAAGCAGCAGAAACATCTGGACAGGAGCTGCAGACGAGCGGCAGCAGCAGCAGAAGCAGCATTGGACATAGTGGAACAGAAGCCTGCACACGAGAAATGCAAACGCTCCACAGGAATTGCCCGTCTATTCCCTTGTTTCCAGAACCTGGAAGGGAGAGGTGATGGGGCATGCAGGTTGATGCACGGCGCGCAGCAGCATCCCTGGGCAACAGGGGAACAGCAGAGATGTGGTGTACGTACAGCACAGTCATCTCCTGTACAGCGAGGATGGCGATGCAGAGGGTAGTCAAACCGAAGCCGAGGGAAAAGAGCAC
>NW_021149864.1:0-1155 GCF_002837175.3 Physeter macrocephalus
GCTCAATTCTGTCCAATCCCCTCAAGAAACAACACGAATCACTGGGATCCATGTAATTGTTCCACTCTGTAGGATACCCCACATCTCTTCCTATTTCTCTCACAGACCATGGACCATGGCAGGTTCTCTGGTCCTTCCTAAATGAAATTCTTATCTTCTGGGATAGAAATGAATTCCTGAGGGTCCCAAGATGATACTAAGGACAACCTCAATAAACAGCGAGACTCTTTTAGCAATGCATCTCCCAGAAGGATCTCATAAATCCAGTGATGATTCCAGTCCGTGCTGCAACCTCGAACACAGCTAGGCTCAGAGGCCACGTGGCCCGGCCCCCTTCTGCTCCCATGCAGCCCCTGCACAACCCGCCCTGGTCCTATCTAACAATTTACCATCTGGGTACGACCATTCCTAAAACAGAATAGCCAAGCCAAAGGAACAACCAAGAAAGAGGAAACGATCACCAACAGTAAAAGCCCAAGGGAAGAATTGCCACCATCACTGACTTGTTTTCATTTCATGCGGATAAAAGTCCACAAATAAATATGAATTCAGAAATAAGTGAATGACAGAATGATTAAATAAGATAAATAGTAGATGGATAGATAATATATAAAGTCAGTTTCCCTCCGTGGAAGCAGATAAGTTCCACATTTACACATGTACCTCCTCATGAGAAGTTGTGAAGAACCTCAAGGAATATATAGCCAAGTTGAAGAGAGACAGAGAGGCCATTAAGAGCCCCCATCACTTTTCCTTAACATGTCTGTATATTTCAGGTCTAAAAAAGTGTACGCTAATAAAAAAGAATGAAATAATGCCACTTACAGCAAAATGGATGGACCCAGAGATGATCATGCTAAGCGAAGTAAGTCACAAAGAGAAAGACAAATATCATATAATATCACTTATATGTGGCATCTAAAAAAAAATGATAAAAGTGAACTTATTTACAAAACAGACTCACAGACATAGAGAACAGATTTGTGGTTGCCGAGGGGGGAGGGGGCTGGGGGAGGGAAGGATTGGGAGTTTGGAGTTAGCAGATGCAAACTATTATGTATAGGATGGATAAAGAACAAGGTCCTACCGTAGAGCACAGGAAACTATATTCAGTATCCTGTGATAAACCATACTGGAAAAGAATATGAAAAAGAA
>NW_021149864.1:5838-6071 GCF_002837175.3 Physeter macrocephalus
CAGTTATACTCCAATAAAGATGTTAAAAAAAAGATTAAGTGTAATAAAATCCATTGATTACTAAAAAAAAGAATACTGATTTTAAATTAAAAAAGAAAAACATAATAAGACACCTAGAAGTACAAAGAAAATGTTCAATGAAAACACACAGCCCAGAAGAATTTAAAACTATTACATCAATGCGGTTAAAGGAAAATGGGTTTTCCTGCTAAAGCTTAAGTTTCAAGTAATTT
>NW_021149867.1:0-641 GCF_002837175.3 Physeter macrocephalus
ACAGCACGCGCGGGCGCAGCAGTGGGAACAGCAGCAAGAGCAGGGGAGGCGGAAGCAGCAGCGCGAGGGAGAAGCGCATGCGCAAGCGAAAAGGATGCGCATGTAGACAGCATTTCTTTCTTCTGTTCTAGTGAGAAATAAAATTTGTTAATGTAGGCATGCCTGAGAGGGTGAGACACGCCCATGAAATTTGCGTGTTTCTCTGCAGAGGAGGAGGCTCCTCGGTTCGTACTTTCTGCTGCTGCCTCTCCTCCCGTTTCTTCCTTCCACCACGCTTGGTGCTTTTTTTCTGCTTGTCCTGCTTCTCTTCCATGATCTCCTACTGCTTCTGCGTCTTCTCCCTGTGTGTCGTTTTCTCCTGCTTCTGCTGCCCTCCTGGATCACTTGCTGCTGCCGCTAGTCCTGCATCGATTCCTGCAGCGGTGGTTTCTTTTTTTCTGTTCACCACAGGGAGGTGAAGGACGTTCATGGCAGGAAGAGGTGAGCATATGTCGCAGGAACGAAATGATTGGAAACATAGAGTGTTCAACCGCAGAAGAAAAACAAACGCCTCAAAAATAAAGGTGTTATGCGAGTACTGAAAATGTGAATCGTGAAAACAATTATAATAATTTTCGACGGCGGGTAACACGCCGTCTGTC
>NW_021149867.1:5710-6070 GCF_002837175.3 Physeter macrocephalus
ATATACCGTCACTGCTGTGCAGCAAAGATCACCTCCTTATATATACATATAAATTCTTTACTGGTAAACAGCAAAGATCACCGCACAGTCAATGCTTCGGCATATTCATCTCTCTCCTCAGACATGTATACATACATATGTAGAGAGAAAGATATACGTATGTGTACGACACTGTTATATAGCGAAGAAGATTGCTTCAGAAGTTCTAATTGTTTCATCGTTTCTACCTCTCTCTGTACATACATTCGCTACTGGAGTACAGCGAAGATCACATTGCAACTTGAGGGCTCGCAGACGATGCAAACCTTTGCTACGGCAAACCTCACCACGCTTGAGAGAATGCCATTTCTTTATGTATGT
>NW_021149868.1:0-266 GCF_002837175.3 Physeter macrocephalus
CGTAGCCTGCAACGCTTCCAGTCTATACTACTCACATAGCAGTTGCCACCAGGAAGTCCTCGTCGTCGTGACACAGCTCCTTGTCCACAATCATTCAGACAATGTATACACAACAACTTGATACGAAAAGTGTTTGCACCATGTGAAAACTTGAAGGTGGGAGCACTAACGGCTCGATGCGTAATTATCAATAAGAAGGCGTTCTGTATTACGTATGTATGAAAGGCAGTGCTTTATTGCACCGCCGTGCCGCGTCCGAATCGATG
>NW_021149868.1:5520-6070 GCF_002837175.3 Physeter macrocephalus
TAAAAAGCTTCAGCATAAGAGAGCTGTGCATGAAGGTATACTTATTCCGGGTTAGAGCTTTGGTAGTGTGTAATGGCCATGTTTTGCATACGCGTGCAGGGACGGACTGGTGTTCTCAAAATCGTGCGAGTACGCTAATGCTTAGACAAACATGTGAACACTTTTCCACCGAGATGCTCATGTAGATTCTATTCCCTGACTGGCAAGGCGCAGCTACAGACGTATATATAGGAATACGGATAACAAATATACAGATATATGTATATATAGAGACAGACGGATAGGAGGATAGACGGACAGCATGGCTGCTGCATGGGTGGTTGATCTACGCTACATGTCCAGTGAGTGTAGAACCAGCAGCACAGGGATATTTGTGCACGGAAGTCTGTATACGAACGTGGAGATAAATCTATGACATCCGTGTACAATCTTGTCATTTGCGCATACGTGCACGGTACGAAAGAAGTTCTACGAACGGAGTGTTGCATGTTTACCTGGACAAAGCGACTGCCAGGATCGAATTCCATGAGGCACCTGCACCGGTAGCAGG
>NW_021149872.1:0-1065 GCF_002837175.3 Physeter macrocephalus
AGACCAGCACAGGCGTGGGAGGAAACATGGTGCAGCAGTAAAGGGAGGCAATACACGTGGAGGATGGGTGAAAGAACGGGAGGAACTTGGCTTTGTCTGTTGCTGCTGCCCCCCCGCTTGGACTTGTCGCTGCTACCGTGCTGAATATTGGTCGCCCCAAAAACCTGACGAAGCAGCAGCACCAGCAACATACGCAACACCAGGAGCTGCACCAACAGGTATGCGTAGCCATTTCAAAGCAGCAGCGCCATGCAGATCAAGCAACCAGACAGCAGCAACAACAACACCGCATATGCAACGAACGCAGAAGCACCGGCGGCAGCAGAAACGTGCTTACTACAGCGACGCTGAAGCACAGCAGCTTCAGACTCCACGGTGGCACAACAAAAGAAACAGTTAATACAGCAGCAGCAGTAGCAGGACATACACATTGCAGATAGCAGCAGCAACACCTGCGATGCGGTCACCCACACAGCAGCAGCAACAGCAGTACTCTCGTAACAGCAACAGGACACCTGGAGCGGCGGCAGGACACCTGTAACTGCAACAGCAACTATACCAGCGCCGATCCACTCCGTTGAACGCAGCACCAGCAGCAAAACGCATGGGAAACCGCCTTAGAAGCAGCAGCCGAAGCAGGAAGCCACAGCGGCAGTCCCGACACTGCAGCGCCGTGCCCGTGGAAGGGTTACCATCTTCTCTCAGAATTCGACGAGCCACCTTCTCAACCCAGCGGTCTTCACAAGTCAAACCGCCCTTCCTCTCCCTACCGGCTAGCACGCTTGCCTCTTCACCGCCATACATACATATGTGTAGCAGATGGACTTTCAACAAGACCGAGACAGCTGAGAGCGGGGCCCCTACGCGCAGGGTTGACCTTTTCGAGTGACCGAGTCATCTAGAGGTTTCGTCTCGTTCTTTTACAAAACTGTTCACACAGCATTACCTTCGGAATCCGCAGGTGAAGAGGAGATCTGTTTTGCTTTTGATGGACTTCTTCTGGACGTCGCTGTCGATCCCTCCCCGCGTAAGTGACATGTGCACCACAGAGACGGCAGTCTCAAA
>NW_021149872.1:3307-6068 GCF_002837175.3 Physeter macrocephalus
GAGAAGAAGACGAAAAGGTAGCAGAGGAGAAAAGGAGGATGAGGACGAGCAGGTGGAGGGGGAGCAGGAGAAAGGAAGACCCAGAGGGCCACAAGGGGACAACGGGACACCAGATGAGAAGGAGCACAAAGCATGAAGAAAGGCCTACAAAGAACGAAAGCAGGGCAGCGAGAGCGTCGAAAAACACGGAGAAAAACACCAACACTCCCGGAAACGAGTGACAAACACGCGAGGGAAAAAACAAGAAGGAAGAGACAAAGAGGCAAAGGAGGAAGCACGGGAAGGAAAAATCCACAATGTGAGACATAGCTCCACTGCTCGTGAACACAACACTACGCAGCAGCACCGACAAATACTACGCAGGACGCTACGTTCTCCTCCACTGCCTCCTGTTCCTTTACTAGATAAACACACATGTGCCCAAATACAGTTCGGCCACTTTTCCCTCTCTGAGGAGAGAAAGCCTGTGCAAGAAGAAGGAAAAAAAAGAACGAAACGTGCTGAAGGCGTATTCATATATTTACTGACTGAGGAAAAAGGCGTCACGAGGGTAGGGCAGACGGATGCACAAAACGACGTACACGGGTGCAAACCCAGCTCTCGAGTAACAGATAGTAAACCTAAAGCTGAGAGATTCTCGCGGGTGGAAAACGGCTCGCTAGTCTCTTTCTGCGCTTAGCAGCAACAAGACACGGTGAGCGGCAGCACCAGCTACTACTACTACTGCTGCGAAGCACCTCCCGATCGTGCTGCGTCCACGTGAAAACATCGTGAGATGCCCGTGTGTGTGCAGGTGAGAGGCTCCACATACACACACACTACTACATGTTGGGGTTCCTTTACGTATGTATCTCTTATATGTATGTGAAAGTTGTTACACGCACACGTTGATACAGGGAGTAAGGGACTCGTGGTTTTCGTCGAGGCTGTTGTCTTCACACAGGCAAAACATGCACGACCCATCAAAAACAAATGTGCAAACGCGTGGTGGTGGGCCGCAGGTCGGCAGCAAAACAACAGAGCACGCACGTACCTCGTCGGGGAATTCCAAATCCTCGGCTGCGCGCTGCTCAATTGTGTAGTTCCTCTTCGCGTCGCTGCGAAGAACAAAAACGTGACATACGCACGCCACACACACACATACACACATACGTGCGCAACGCGCGGGACAAGACGGTGCACACGATGTTAACCCGAAGTGAAACCACACAAAACGCGGCGCGCCAACACGCACAAAACGTCTCTGCGCTTCCGCAAACACACAACCCCAAGCAAGAAGAAGAAGCGTCGACACCCAGAACCAAGGGCGACAACTGCTCCACGGAGAAAAGTGGCGCGCGCAGAGAGTGCGCACAGAGACTTCTGACGCTTCGACGCGGGTCTGCGCCCGTCTCAGACAAAGCGGCATTTGTCTGCGAGCGAATGAAGAGCTCCTCAGCGTGCGAGATTGTCTTTAAGTGTGTAGGGATGCCCACTGTTTTTGTGTGCGCGGAGTTACAGACGTTTCTCATCGGCACGCACGCGTCAACCCGCACGCGGCGACCGTGAATGCGCGCGCACGCACACACATACACACACACACACACACAAACACATACACACATACACATACACACATATACACAGGCACACACAAACTTCCAGCAGCGGACGTCCGTACGTAAACACATACACGTGCTTCTATGCACAAAGACGGTGAAAGACACAGAGAGAGGTGCGGACAGATACATCTACAGAAAAAGAGAGGGAGAGAGAGAAAAAAAACGCGGGAGAAAGAGAGACGAGAACATCTACAAGCGTATATCTTTGTGTGTGTGCTTACACGTAGGTACGAGTACATACAGTACACATATGTATGTCCCAAAGCCCCTGGAGAGCGTGGTATTTACGCGTGGCAGGGAGAGACAACTCCGCCAACACGTGAGCGTGAGCGCGACCTCCTCAACGCAAGTGCCCAATGCGTAACCGCCTCCGTATACGTAAACATCTCCTTCTTATCAGCAGCAAGATGAGGAAGCACACACAGAGGCGTCGCCGGGAAGATCGGTGTGCACGCAGACGCATTCATGCCGTCGGGTTAGACGCGAGGCCCAAAAAGAGACCTTTTTTCTCAGCCAGTCCCAGCGAAAACAAGAGTGGAAAAACGCGGTCGTTTTTTCTTGGAAAGCTCTGGGGGGTCAAGAACGCCGTGAAGGGCGCGGCGCAGGCGCGCACGCGGTGTACGTAGAAGCTCAGTAAAAAGAAGAAAATTTCCAAAACTCAAGGACATACACGCTTGCGAAAAAGACGTCCTCTTCCGCCTAGCGCATGCGCGCTTACGTAAGTCAGCCTTCGTCGAAAAAACTGCTGTTCACACACCTATATCTATGTGTACTGAGTGAAGGGGAGAGGAGGAGAGAGGACGCGTATGTGCGGCGACACATGTGGCTACTGGGAGACCCAATGCTGCGTAGTTGTCCTGTGGCGCTGCAATATTTTTTACCACACATGTCACGGCAGCTATCGCGACGTAGACGTACGTATGTGCGTGTGCACCACAGTACGAATCACACCGCGCATGCACACCACAAACGACACTACGACTGCGCAGAGAGAGATAGATATTCACTCGCGAATGCGTAGAACATACCGCAGACGTCTGTGTCTGCAGGCGTGTACACAGGTGCGCCAAATTTCTCTCTCTTTCTCTTTTCGTCCTTCTGTCTCTCGCTTCCTCATACGGTACATGTGTTCTATTATTACCTGGACCGGAGAACCGGAT
>NW_021149873.1:0-679 GCF_002837175.3 Physeter macrocephalus
AATGATTTACTTGGATGTCAGCGAATGTGAGCTACATCTCAGCACGTTCTTCGTGCACCCATGCTTGTGTAATTGGGAACTGAGTATGAAGAGTCGGCCTCTGTGCGACTGGATAACACAGCAGAGCGCCTTTGGGCGTCAAATAGCTGGCGGACAACCTCGTCACTTGAGTCAGGGGTCCGTGCAGAGCGAGAGTCCGTACATTACTTTACTGCTTAAAATTAAGAGAAGTGTGGATACGAGGAAAAGTGTGGGATATCTACTATCGCAGCTTTGTGCCCCACATCCACCCATCAAAAAGTGTACCGTGTCACTTCCGGACAAAGGTTATTGCCCCGGACGCTGGAGCGTTACAGCGCAGTTTTGTAACCTACAGAGTCTCGGGTGTGGTAATTTCTCCACACGTTCTAACTTGACTGATTACGGTAGAGAAATGGGCGCTTGACAATGTTTCATGGCGCATGCGTGGCGTTCGTGGAAATTCTCATACAGTGGCTTACCCGCCGGATGCATGCGCGCTCGCGTCGTTTTGCCGGGCAGGTCAGTCACATTTATTGTACACTGGTGGACTCTCGTGCAGCACTGTGTTGGCACGCCACTCAGAGATTCGGACCGTCAAGCGTGAAAGTGTGTGGCTGTACCCCTTCCAGGAGAGCTTACCAAGTCACAGGAGTACACC
>NW_021149873.1:4970-6068 GCF_002837175.3 Physeter macrocephalus
TTTGCTTGCCCCGGTCGGGGGTAGACATTCCAAAATAACAACCGGTCAGTAGCGTACAACCGCGAGACAGCGTCGCGGCGGAGTTGCAGCAGAGGCGGCCGGAGGCCCCAAGAGAGTTATCCACGGTAGCAAGTTGCCGGCGGAAACGCATCCAACTGGAGATACGGTGAACGCCGCCGTCGCTAGCGATCCGCAGCAGCCTGGTTGCACAAGCTTCTGAAGTTACGCTCGAACTTGTCACTATGTAGCTAAAGCCGGTGTCTATCTTCAATGGAGAGACACGGCTCGCGCAAAGAAGTCTATGTGTCTACCTACAATGAAGAGCCACGGCTCGTGCCACAAGATTTCTACCACGTCTCTTAGACGGAGAGGTAGGAGTATTGAGAACATAATCGCAGCACCCGTCTCTTTGTTTTGTTTATTCCTACTGTGGGGGACAAGGTACTTCTGTTCAGCTTTAGCCTGCGTGGCGTACACTGGTAGAGGTGAAGCTCCTCATCCTCCGGCTAGAGACGGCCTTAGCCTTTCCAGCGGCAAACAGCCGTCCAGTCACAACGGTGGTGCACTTGGTGCCAGCAAGCGGTGTTATGCTTCCTTTCTTGAAGCCCTCTCTCTTGTTGAGGTACTATTTAGAGTACGATTGGCCTCATAACATCGTTTGACACAGCACAGGCATAGCCCAGCGCGGGCAACGTGTGCATCTCCCGGCCTAGTGAGAGAACCCAGGCCTCGGAAAGTTTCTCGAGTCAAACACGCCACGCCGCGCGGTGTTGCCCCATCGATTGCGCAGCTGTGCACTCGTAGCAGATTTAACACCTGATAATAACAGTTCATGTAGTCCTCTTGTGTCATATGGGCCTTTTTTCAAGGTGTGCCCGCATTCATGTATATCACTTTCTTGTCCTCCTCAACCAAACACGCAGTGTGCTGCGGTGTTCGGCCTTTCTCAAGTTGTGCTCGTATTCATGGATATCACTTTCTTGTCCTCCACAACCAAACACGCAGTGCGCTGCGGTGTTACCGCATCGAGTGCGCTGCTGTGCGCTCGCAGCGCAATTCTTTAACGGAAGTGGGTGCGCTTTTCCTGCTGAAGTTATA
>NW_021149874.1:0-287 GCF_002837175.3 Physeter macrocephalus
AAAACAACAACACCAAAAAGTACTCCATGCTGCCTTTTCCTCACCACACTCACTTGTAACTCCGCAGCTACAACATTGAGGTAATGAGCTGGGCCTTCCCCTGACAATGGGAAAGTCAAAGTACACTGTGAACTCTTTTGTGGTATTTGCTCACTTAATCTTTCTCCAGATAATTGCTTGTCCAATCCTCTCTCCCCTTAAAGTCTTCGCTCAGATCTCTCCTTCTCAACGAGGCCATCCTGTCTACCCTGTTGACCACCACAAAATGCCCCAGTTCACTCCACCTT
>NW_021149874.1:5474-6067 GCF_002837175.3 Physeter macrocephalus
CTGGGAATAAACAGCAACCTGACACACAGACTGAATTCAAAGCTTCAGCACTTAGAGAACATGCCAATAAGTGTTACCTTATTATAACTGATGAATCATCATCATTGTCATCATTGTTATTATTATTCATTTAACCCCACATCTTTAAACTCATGAAAAGGAAGCCAGAGAACCGGATTATAGCACAGGGAACCATATGCAATATCCTGTGATAAACCATAATGAAAAAGAATATATATAACGGAATCACTTTGCTGTACAGCAGAAATTAACACAACATTGTAAATCAACTGTACTTCAATAAAAAATAAAGTAGACTAAGTAAAAAACAAAACAACAACACCAAAAAGTACTCCATGCTGCCTTTTCCTCACCACACTCACTTATAACTCCGCAGCTACAACATTGAGGTAATGAGCTGGGCCTTCCCCTGACAATGGGAAAGTCAAAGTACACTGTGATCTCTTTTGTGGTATTTGCTCACTTAATCTTTCTCCAGATAATTGCTTGTCCAATCCTCTCTCCCCTTAAAGTCTTCTCTCAGATCTCTCCTTCTCAACGAGGCCATCCTGTCTACCCTGTTGATCACCACA
>NW_021149875.1:0-198 GCF_002837175.3 Physeter macrocephalus
GATATTCACGTAAACAGAGGCATCTCCCGATACGTGATTGTGACTGTACTGACATACACATTTGCAGTGCCTGTGTTTTCTGCTTGGACACGTCCGATAAAAGATTTTCGATTTCGTGTGTTTCATTGCTCGACCTACATGTATTTCGTGTAAATGCCTCGTTTCTTTGTAACCGTGAACGCGTCTTCTTCTGGAGGT
>NW_021149875.1:4394-6066 GCF_002837175.3 Physeter macrocephalus
CTGACAGCAGCAGCACCAACAGCAGTGCCGGTGACAGCAGTGGCTCCTGCAGCAGCCACAGAAGCGGTGGTGGCAGCAGTACCAGCAGCAGCAACAGCAGCGCAAGCCTCTTGCAGGGGACGTCGCCTGTGGGGTCCATGCCGCTGCTTCCTGGCGAGCCTCTGCAGCAGACGCGCAGCAGCTCGGCTAAAGCGCGTCCTGCTGCTGCTGTTGCTGTTTCTGATGCAGAAGCGCATATTGCAACGCCAGCCTCAGCAGAAAGACCCTGGGAACACCTGTTGGAAGAAGAAGCAGCAGCAGATGCAGCAGCAGCAGCAGGTGCAGATACAGCAGAAGCAGTAGCAGCAGATGCAGTGGCAGCAGATGCAGCAGCAGGAGGTAGAGGCGTCGTGGTTGCAGCACCACCACGGCGCAGGGCAGGCTGTGATATGTCTTCCACAGAATGCTGCAGCACTGCCTCGAAGCCGCTTTTATCCCACACGAGCTGCTGCTGCTACCAAGCAGCAGCCATGCCCATAAGCAGCAGATTATTTGCCTCTTCAGCCAGTCCACCACGGGGAATGACAGCAGCGCCAGCAGCACCCAGGGCGTCAGCAGCAGCAGCGGCAGCAGCAGAAGCAGAAGCAGCACAACGACACCCTTGTAGGCATGGGCATGCGTCTTCATCCCATTCTTCTCCAACAGCAGCTGTACAGCAGTGGCACTGCCACTCTCTTGCAGCACGACGACCAAAGAAGGCAATAGCAATAGCAGCAGCAGCAATAGCAACAGCAGGAGGAGGAGAAGAAGCAGCTGCATTGGAGTCAAGGGAAGGGGGGAAGAGCGCGCATGCATCTCAAGTGGGTCGCTCTCTTCTGACTGCTGCAGCAACAGCAGCAGCAGCAAAGGAGCCGCGTCGCAGCAGTTCTCGTGCATGGGCTTCCGGCGTGCTGCAGCACTACCGGCGTCCGACGGTCGACGCTGCGTACACGCCCGAAAGGCAGAGGCACCAGCAGCAGCCTGTGCCTCTGCTGTTGACAGCAGCAATTACTGCAGCTGCACCAACGGTGGCAAGAGCAGAAACAGCAGCAGCAGCAGATGCTATCGCACTCACAGGCTGCGGAGAGCCTAGCTACTACGGTGAGAGCAGCAGCAGCAAGGCGCTGTACACGTGTGGCGCAGCAGCACGAGGAGTTCTTCTTTATGAAGCAGCAAGCCGTCCTCTTCTTCAGAAGAAGAGGTGGTCGCTGCCGGCGGCATCTCCTCTTGTGGCTGAGCATGCAGCACATCTTGAAGAAGCAGCAGCATCTCCCAGGCGGTCCTGTGGCAGCAGCTGCAGCCGGAGCTGCAACCTAAGCAGCAGCAACACTTTCAGCGACAGCAGCAAAGGCAGCAGCAGCAGCAGCAGTAGTCACTGCATGCACAAAGGAAGCCGAGGAGCTTGTCAAAGTAGAGAAGAAAAGGCCAATCCTTTCAGGCAAGGAGCCCTTCCTTCCACGACCCAGCGGAGGTCGCTGTGCTGCAGCAGACGCGGACACCAAGTGGCTAGCTGCTGCTCCATGCACGCAAAGAGCCACGAGAAGCGAGAAGGCGATGCAGCAGGAGGAAACGGCCAGGCGCTGCATGACAGCTCCTTCCGCAGCCTTGGCCCTCTACTGATTCCCAGCTATCGCAATAATATCAGGGACGTAGC
>NW_021149876.1:0-302 GCF_002837175.3 Physeter macrocephalus
GCAGCAGGTGCACGACCACAAAGAACCGTGGTACCCGCAGTCGCTGGTGCTGGAGCAGCACAGCTTGCCAGGGCTAGACTGTAGAAGAGAGAGAAAGGATGCACGAGAGTGTTTGCCATCAGCAGCCCAGGTTGAATTCGAGAAAGCTGAGGAGGCTCCTGCTGCTGCTGCGATGCCAGCCCTTCTTGCTGCTGACGAGCGGGGACAGCAGCACTCCCTCTGTAGGGCAGAGTTGCTAAGACAGCAGCAGTGGGAATTGCAGGGGAAATTGCGAAGCCTGCAGGAGCGCATGCAACAACTGC
>NW_021149876.1:4425-6066 GCF_002837175.3 Physeter macrocephalus
CTGTGGGGGGGGGGGGTGCGCCTGCTTGTTCGCGTATTTTTCTTCCTACTTGCCGGCGGCTCCCTGCGGGCAGACATGCTGCTGAAGCTTTAGGATTTCTCCCGACACACCTGCTTTCAGGTTCTTTCGTATTGGGTGCAAGGGCTTCTCTGTGCTACTGCTAGTGCTGCTACGCCAAATGCGCCGTATCCACCGCCTCCACGTGCTGTCTTGCACAGCCGAGAAAGCCGCGCGGGGGTAATAGCTGCTGCTTCATCGTCGCTTTTTCTGCTGTGGTGTGGGTGCAGGGGAAGCCCACAAGCTGCGGAGCGCAAATCACAAAGTGGTCGTGCACCCCAACCCCGCAGTATCACGAGGGGCGGTGCTGCTGCTGCCGCTGCTGGCCTCTTGCAGTCCGTTCCACCCTGCAGCCGTCCCAGCCCAGCAGACCGTCCCACCAACATTTCAGAAGAACAGAGGAGCGAGGTACCGCTATACGAGGAGGAACCCTCAGCACACCAGCACGCGCCGCCTGCACACCAGCAGCGCATGCATGCGTATGAACGGCAGAGCGAATTTCCGCATTTGCAGCGTGCAGCCTCACCGCCGCAGCAGCGTGCGAACTTGCCATATAAGCAGCAGCACACGCGGTCACAGGCACAGCAGATGCCGCTGGAAAAGCAGGCCCCTGTCGGACACAGTAGTAGTGCGAGGCTCAGCAGCACTTCTCGAGAACTATTATCCAGCCGGGGATCTCTACCTAGCAGCAAAACCAATGCGTCAGCTGGTTCTGTGTCGGTCGCGGCAGCTGCTGACTCGGAAATAGGTGCAGCTGCGCTCATCACAGCTGCTGCTACGGCTGAAGCATCACTGGCAACCACTACCAGAGAAACAGAAGCCGCACTTCTAGACGTCTCAGATACCTCCATTGTTGCAAAGCGCTCTTCTCCTCGTCAGCTGAATGAGTCACCTCAAGCCGTAACAGCAGCAGAACACCGCCCTTGTCTCCCGCAGATGCAGTTGCAACACCAACGGGGATCAGAGCGCGTTACGAGAGAACCAGTGACGCCTTACAGCAGCACCAGCCACGTTTCGGAGAGGCCGTCAAAGAGCCCCACCTCTTCGGAGCGGCTGCTGCGCAGCAGTCGCTCCGCACAGAGGCTAGCGACGACCTCCTACTCTTCCGCGGCACCAGCAGCAACGGCAACGAAACAGATGAGGAACACTTTGGTAACAGCGCGAACAAGACAAACGGCCACCGCATCCACCGAAGGAAAAGCTTTCCCCGCGGGTGTTGGTGCTGCTTCTACCTCTTCTGAATGTGATAGGACGCAGCAGCCTTCTGTTGCAGCTGTGTCTCGTGTAGCTGATGCCCCTTCAAACTCCCCATCCAACAGCAACAGCAGCAGCGCGACGACGCCCCTTCCAACTCCCCCACCAACAGCAGCAGCAGCAGCGCGACTCTGGGGGTAAACGAAGAAGAATGCGCAGTGGCAGACGACAAGGAGCAGCACAGCAAGCAAAAGGAGAGGCAGCAACGACAGAAAGTGCTGCAGATGGTGAAGCTTGGCGCTAGGGAAGTAGCTGAGGATGGCACTGGTACGCAATCAAGTAGCGAAGCCGCCGGGGCATTTGCTGGTCAATACTCCCGCCTGCTGCGCT
>NW_021149877.1:0-279 GCF_002837175.3 Physeter macrocephalus
GGAACGCTAGGCTTATTCACTTTTCAGCCGGTACCAGGTGAGGTTTCGTCTGATTGAGTGCTTCGTCTGATCTATAAATGGAAAAAATTCGTGAGACTTCGGCGCTTCCTTATGCATACTCTGTAATGTCGCTTATAACTGCATCAGATCAGAATCGGCGACGTCCATATGTAACAGCCATGCGCTTGTCATGAGCTTCATCTGATCATAAAGGGGAACCTGCTCCCATGGTATGCATTCGCCCCAAATGTCGATGCAGAAAAGTGGCAGTGGAACAAA
>NW_021149877.1:4994-6065 GCF_002837175.3 Physeter macrocephalus
CCGAGCCGCAGAAACGCGCAGCTTCTCCGTGCCATGTCGTGTTTGTGACGGACGTGAAAACGGTTGTATTGACCAGCCGTATCGTACATCTTGTGAGTACGGGCACCCAAAATACGTTTCATGCGCTTCATTGCCATCAGACCCACAGATGTACATTTGGAAACGTCTACTTTTGTCGACTCCGGAGATTCACCAAGAATGCCTCTCACGTACACGCGTGTGCGCATATATCGAAAGAGGTAACGTTAAGTTGGGAATAAACGTGAACAGAAGCACTCCTTTGTATTCGCAGGCTTTAGTGGCCTGCCTTTCTGAATAGCTAGTGTCGTCTTTACTACACAGCTCCTACGTGTACCTTCCTTTGTGTTACGATGCAACAATCCAGTCACTGGTCGCAGCATTCTAACATGCGCTGCATACTCACGCGCTTCGTGACCCGTCTTGCCCCAATATAGTGGATGCTACTAGCCCTTCTTCTACTGCAACAGAGAAAGCAGCTGAATTATCTTTACAACACGCTCTGCTTCTGCTGGAAATCATGTCTCTACAGAAGTTTAGTGGAGTGGGGCGTACAGCTCTATTTAGATCACCTACAAGGAGGGTGCCTTCCAAATTCTCGTCACCATCCTCACTGGCACAATTGTGTGGATATGTAGCTGTCGTCTGGCTGTTTCACGTAGGCATCAGACTCAAACAGAAGCATTGCCACATTGACTTGCGTTGAACAAGAAAATAAAGCTGTGCTCTCTGCCACACTAACGAAGCACTTTGCTTGTCATCGCTCATCAATGTTTTCGAATATAAGGACTCATAGAAAGCTTTTTCACTCTGAACCTCGTTGACGAAGCCAACTGCCTCCCCTCCTACAAGTCAAGAAGCAAATACCGCCTTCTATTGTGATACTCTACCGTTGGTGGTTTAGCTAATACGACGTCTTGCAGACGTTCCTGCCGAAGGTTTTTTTGCGCGTACAATATAGAATTACAGTGTGCACTATATGTTGACAGAAAAATCTAATAAAACCCCGCTTTACGTTGCTCCGAGCCATACTACTTTTAATACAACGTGTAC
>NW_021149878.1:0-448 GCF_002837175.3 Physeter macrocephalus
CTTTTACTATCACAAACAAAGTGAGCACGTTTAGAAGCTGCTAAGAACTGATCAGACGACATGTGGAAAAGGAATGCGACAAAGTAAGGCAGGTCAGTGCCCTATTGGGAGACACGCGAACACGAACAGGTGTAATCAGGACCCATACCGAGTGCATATATATATGTTTAGATGTATATACATGTGTATTTGAGGAAAGAGAGATCGATATTAGGCACACATACTCGGATTGTGGTGCAGCAGCAGTTACCGTATTTCAAGCAAGCCCCTACTTCGACGTGAGGCGAGGTGGTTTTACTGAATGGCCAGGTACGGATGCAGCAGGAAACTGCAGCTGGAAACTACGTTTCGGAGCGCATGGACTCTACAATGGGCCTAAGGGAAGTGTTTTGCCCTGCGCATTTGCGGGATCCCTTTGTCATTATTGTATTGTCTCATGTGTCGGAGA
>NW_021149878.1:5608-6064 GCF_002837175.3 Physeter macrocephalus
CCCCCATACGCAGTTTGAGTTTTTGACTTCGAATTGTGGTTTGGAGATAGCTTATGGGCATCGCGACACCTTCACAAGGACGGCGTACTACTATATACTAAGGTACTAAACACACGTCTTATTCTTCCGGTATATCTTTGCGTAATTTCTTCTGCCCCTCTCTTGACTTCGAATACATGTCTTCGTACACAACCGATCTTCCACATGCATCGGTGGGCGTTCCGATTTGCCTCGTTTCAGGCGGTCCAGCAGGGTCACAGATAGTGCAACGCTCACAGGAAATGTGTGTCTGAACAATGCACATACATATATGTGCCCGCGTGTTTAGTACAAAGAAGTGCTTTCCTACGAACTGCATGTAAGGCTTCGACAAGGGAAGACATGACAACGTGCCCGCAAAAAATATACAAAACCGAATGTGCTCTTGCGCACACACGTATGTATGGGTATGCAGTT
>NW_021149879.1:0-461 GCF_002837175.3 Physeter macrocephalus
TGCGAAATCATGTCGGTTTTAGATCTATAAAACTCGAAACATAAACACGAAAAATGTGTTAGCGTATGTTGCTCCCACACACATTTGACTTTTCGCAAGGTCAGTATGGATGAGGATATCTGTGTGATGCCAGTTTGTTCCTGAAGAGGAAGATGGTTAACGTCGTCGACACGGCAGAGAAGCACAGAAAGGAGCGTTTGCTTTGGGCAAAATTCGCAGATATGTATCGTCTCCTACTCCAGAACGCAGCGACACGTCCACGTCAGATGCGGCACAGGCCACTCTGACTAGCACGCTGGCTATAAACGTATGAATATTTCTGCTAGCATGTAGGAGGGAAACAGGAAGAACGTTTTGAGAAACTGCGCGCATTTTGCTTTAGGGTGCTACGAACATTTGTAAACGTTCAGGTACCAGGCGAAGGCCTGTAGTTCCCTTTCAGCACTTCTCCGCACTCAAAT
>NW_021149879.1:5628-6064 GCF_002837175.3 Physeter macrocephalus
AGTGTGGAAGGCGCAATACAAAGAGTGGATCATCTGCACATCTTGAGCGTAGCCCCAGCGTCCGGGTCACCGTCACAATGCCAGCCTAGCGAAGCTCAGCTGTTTCTGCTCGGTACGTTTCATTTATGCCAGTGGCGCGAGCAGAAGCAGCTCGCCTTAAAGTGAATTTATTGCTGTATACACTAGTATACAGCCCAACAGCAGCAGTGGCGAGCAGGTCCAGTTCATACACGCTACGCAACGACTGTTGCTCAGGTTTGAATGAACAATGCACTTACGACGTCGCCGAGGGGATACGCATAAGAACATTCTTACGCATACATATTAATCAATATATATATCAAAGTATACGCCACCGGCTCTCTCTCTGTACGTGCGTATACATATAAACATATATTTGTTTTGTATTCTTATATGCTACACGTAGACGCTTATC
>NW_021149881.1:0-6063 GCF_002837175.3 Physeter macrocephalus
GAGGCCACAACAGTGAGAGGCCCGCGTACAGCAAAAAAAAAAAAAAAGTCAGTATAGCATCTAGAGAGAGACAGCAGTAGAAGGGAGAAGACTCAAATTTTAGGGTGGTGATATATGAGTTCCTGGGAAAGTTGCTTAATATCTCTCAGGACCTGAAGTATTTTATCTGTAAAAGTCTACATAATAAAGACTATTTTACTTGTCAAGAGAGTCTCTTGAGAAGCCTTCAAAATTTAACACCTATGACTAAAACATGCAGCTCACTGGAATCCAGCAGGGAAAAGTGTTTGCTAAGGTGAAGGTGAACTGGGATCCTTCCCTCTCCGTTACAAAGCCCCACATGACTGATCCTGGAGATTTTCCTTTACTACCAGATCAATCGTACTTTTCAACCAAGTAAGAGTTCCTTCCAGCTTTCTCTAGCTGGCACCAACCTATTTTTCGAATTGTGTCAGGCCATGCATTTTATTCAGTGACAATCTTTCTTTCTCTAATCTCTCAAGATGAACAAATACTTTTTTTTCTGACTGTAAAAAATCAAATTATGTCACCTCATTTCAAGGAAAAGATCTGCAATGACAGCCAGACCAAAACACCATTTGTATGCAAAGAGAGTTAAACTACTTGGAAAAGTACCCTTACCAGTAGAGTGTGGTATCATTAAACACAGAACTAAATTTGAAGCAGAAGTAGTAGAAAAAAATATATCTTGAAATTCGATAGGGTCCATTACGCTTCTTGATGAGATTACTTGCCTCTCCAATACATTACCCAAGGCGTTTACAAAACTGAGGGAATACATTACATTGGAATTATCAGAACTTTTCTAAGTAGGTCAAATTTTGAAGCAAAAAACGCTTTAAATTTTATGCAGTGTTACAAAAAAACAATCTTAGGAGCTGTACATCCAAGGTGCTAATCATTTTTTTAAATAAATTAAAAAAAAACTCTTACTCTTGCATAAACACTAAATGTACCACTTTAAGATGCAGAGTCACATACCTGAGGCTGTTCTTTCACTGTCATCTTAATTCAGTTTTTAATAATAAAGTGATTTTAATTATTTAAATATCTTTCTTTTGGAAACTTAAGAAATGTTTGGCTCCAAAAAAGTTTAAAAATCTAACTCTTATCATTTTGAACCAAACAGATATAGTTCTAACTGTAAATATAAAATACTATTTCTCCTATCTACTGGGTTTTCATTCATGGTGTTTTTGCAAAACCACAAAATTCTGGCGTAATATTTTTAATAAAATTTTAGTTTTCTTATAGATAAATCTAAAATAGCAGGTTTACTATTTGTTTGCATAACTTTTCATATGGGAATAGTTAAAACACCCAGCAGCTATAGCATATGCCTAAGCCTGTCCTATGCGGGAACATAATAAACATAAAAATTGACTTAATAACCTAGTTCATTAATTCAAGTGTAAGTTGAATAAAAGAAAGTTAACTGCTTTCAAAGTAAAAATTTCTTTTGAAAAGCATGTCAGGTAAGAAAGATGTAAAAATTTAGGTCTTTCTTAAATTTCTATCGTTATGTTGATAAAGGTTAGATAAATACGGACCAAAAAGGTACTTGTACAAATAAATAATACTAATATAGACCTGTTTGGCTTACATCTGCCACAGTTCCTGAATAGTCCTCCATTAAGCTCCACTTTAGGTGCAGACATGAAGACCCCAGTGAAGATGCCATCTGGGAGTGAATACATTAGGCCAATAATAGCGTATTGTGAATTACTGTGAATAATACGGACTTGACACATTAGCATTAGTAACTAGCAGGCCTCTGAGAAAAGGGAATGTAGCACTGCAACATTTAAATTGGGTGTGAGAGAGCAAAGAGCAGAGTGAACCCCTTAGGCTTAGGCCCTAACAGGTAGGAAGAAGGTTCATAAAACAAGAAAAGCTCAAAAGGTAGAAAAAATGTCTTTAAATGATTTTACACATTATTTAGATCAACTTCTTATTTTGAAGAGGTAAAAATTTAGGATCAAAGAAACCAGTAAAAACGGGAATGGAAGCCCCAGAAACAAACATTGCGGATGTCACAATTTTACCTAGCACTGATGCCACTTCTGGTTCTTCCGATAAATTACACTCCTTTTCGAACAGGATTAAAAACTTGTTCCAAGTAATATAAGAATTCCAAATCAAACCATATCATATTTCTCATCACAAGAATCCATCCTAGTTATGTTAATCCACTACAAGAATGCATATTGTGAAGAAAGACAGAGGAAGCAGATGGAATAGAAATAAATTGATAAAGGATTTTAAAACAAAAATAAGCAAAAAACAATAGAAAAAGCTCATAGTTTTTGGTTTTTTTAATCCCACCATTACCGATGGGCATTCACCAAGCGTAAAATCCCTTCTGTCCCTACTTTTCCTTTCATATGGCTTCAACTTGCACCCCACACTGAAGACTCTCAAATATCTTCTCCAGTTCTGCCATCTCAACAACGACTATATCCCTGTCTGGAAATGCTCTGAGAGAGCAAACTCTTAGATGTCCTGTTGCCATGGCAAAGAGAGGTCCAGATAATGAACATGGTACTTCGATCTTCTTGAAGGAAGGCAAAGAGTACAAAATCAATCTCACTCTGTATGTTTCTTGTCCCCTGTCTCTTTCTGTACTTCTGTTAATAAAACCTCCATTCTACCACCATGTTTAAAACAGTCATTTTGATCTCAAGCTCATCCTTTTCCCATGGATACAGTCACAAAAGATGTCTAATCCTTTCTAACAGTGCCACTGTTCTCACCCTTGGTGCGAAGCCTCACAGCCACGTGTCTACATTTCTAAAACAGTCCTTGACTTTGTTTTATTCTTTCCATTCTTTCCCTTGCCAATCCATCCTACAGGCATAGACATTTTTTTTAATTGTGGAAAAAACACTTAACATGGGATCTACTCTCTTAATAATTTTTTAAGTGTAATACTACACTACAGTATTTCAATTCTTCTGGATAAATACCCAGAAATGGGACTGCTGAATCACATGTTAGTTCTATTTTTTAACTTTTGAGAAACCTCCATATTGTTTTAGATAGTGCTGCACCATTTTACATTCTCACCAATAGTGCGTAAGTGTTCCAATCTCTCTGCAACACCATCAGCACTTGTTATTTTGTTTCTTTAGTGTCCATCTAACAAGTGTGAGGTGATATATCATTGTTTTGATTTGTATTTTCCCGAAAATTAGCAAGAGTGAGCATCTTTTCATATACCTGCTAGCCATTTGTATGTCTTCTTTAGAGAAATATCTATTTAAGTCCTTTGCCCATTTTAATCAGGTTACTTGGCTTTTTTGCTATTGAGATGTAGGAGGTCCTTATATTTTTTGAATATTAACTCCTTATCAGAGCTTGCAAATATTTTCTCCCATTCCATAAGCTGCCTTTTCACTCTGTTGATGGTTTTCTTTGCTGTGCAGAAGCTGTTTAGTTTGATGTAGTCCCACTTGCCTATTTTTGCTTTTGTTGCCTGTGCTTTTGGTGTCATATCCAACAAATCATTGCCAAGGCTGATAATATGAAGCTTTCCCCCTATATTATTTCTTTAGAGCTTTATAGCTTTAGGTATTATGCCTAAGTCTTTAGTCTATTTTGAGTTGATTTTTGTGTATGGTGTAAGATAATGTTCTAATTTCATAGACATAAGCATTTTAAAAACTCTAATTTCATACCTTTTTATATATATGTACATATATATGTAGTAAAACTTTAATATGAATTAAAGAAACAATAAACAAAAATTCAGAATCATGTTTACCTTTGGGTGAGTAAAGGGGATGAGGAGTCACACAGGAAGCTTCATTGGTAATGGTCATATTCAACTTCCTAAATTGGTTATGTGTCCCTAGTAGTTTATTATATTTATATATACTTCTACACAATTTTAGATATATGAACTATTTTATAATAAGCTAAAAGCAAAAATGTTTATTTTTAAAGAAAGGGATGGGACCTTTTAGGGTTTTAAAAAATGGATCTAATAACTTTCAAAATTATTTTTTAACATTAAGACTTCCTTAATATACACTTTAGCATTGGAACTAACTCTACTTAAAGGTTCCAGCTCTGATGTAAAATTCTAACATCCATTGGGTGGAGCACTGTATTCTACTTCTAACCACACAGATGAATTCTGTTAAAAATTAATTCTGCAGAGGCAGTTCATACAAATGTACTTTACTTTTATTGATTCACTTCTTTCTACCAAGTCTCAGGATAAAAATGAAATTCAAAGATTACTTACTATACAAACTTACTGGTAGACCATGAAAAACACAGTAAGAGATCCCTACTCTTTTGCAGAAAAACTCAAGTAAAGAACTATGATGGCCAACACCTCATGGTAGGCACTGAGCAGGTCTGCATCATAGTCAATGTCAGGTTTCTCAACCTCAGCAGTATTGACATTTTGGAACAAATAATTCGTTGTTTGGTGAGGATGCCCCGTGTATCGTAGGATATTTAGCAGCGTCCCTGGCCTCTTCCCACTAAAAGCTTGTAGCATATTTGGCTCCAAATGTGACATTCAAAAATGTCTCCAGACTTTGCCAAATATCCCCAGAAGATAAAATTGTCCACAGTTGAGAACCACCTGACTATGTGAATGGCATCGCCTAGAGGTGCCCTCCTCAACAGTACCTAGCCACTGTGACATTGAAAATACAAGTATGAAGAAAGTGCTGAGTTCAAGCAATTTACACTTTGGGGGAAATAAATTTAGACTAGCATAAATACTTTATTATTATTCCCTGAATACTGTACAGTTACATGAAAATAAAATAAGGAAACATAAATATATCGCCACTTAGGGAAATAACATGACCCTTAAATAGAATTAATCTTATGTATTAATTGAATTAGTCAAGAGTAAAATTGATTAGTCAGTATGTCAAAATGTAATAACATCTTAAAAAATTAAATGTTCTGTCTACTCATTGTATGCCAATAAGCTTCACATTACCAAATCCCATCATGTTTTTTGATAATTTATTAGCTCTTTAATTAGCATTGGATATGGGTAACCATTCAATTCTCCTGAATATTCTATGCTTTCTGGTTTTCTCTTTTCTCTGGCTACTACTTATTCATTCCTTTACTGTTTACTTCTCCTCTACATGTCTTCTAAATTTTGGAGTTTTCCATGGTTGAGTACTGAGCCCTTAGCTTTTCTCAATTCATACCATCTCCCTAGGTGATCACATCTATTTCTACGGCTTCACATACCATCTACATGCCACTTGACATATTCCCTTGAATCTTTCAAAAGCATTTCAATTGAGATGTCCAAGACTGCTCTTCGTCCAGTTTGCCCCGTCTTCATATATGACAACTTCCTTGACCCAGCTGCTCATGCCACAGAACCATAATTGCCATTTTCCTCACTCTGACTTTCACATCCAATTCCTTACCAAATCCTATTGATTACACTGGATCTCTCAGCTCTGTCCACTGGCACTACTTATTCCAGGCTATTATTATCTCTAGACTAGGATACTCTAAGGGTCTTCTAACCTGTTTTCATGTGTCTTAATCTTGCTTCTTGAGAATGTGTTCTCCACTCTGTAACGAATTTAAAAATAGTATTCAGATCATGCAACTTCCTGCATAAACTTTCAATCACTTCTGATTGCACTTAGAATAATATGTAACCTCCCTGCCATGACGTACTAGGCCCTGAACAATCTGGACTCCTTACACCTCCAAGCAACTTGCCCCCTTTTACGTGTTTCAACCACACTGGCCTTTACTCTCTTTCTCAGAGTGGCCAAACTCTTTACCATTTTGGCACATGTAGCTCCCCTGTGATTAGAAGGATCTTTCTATGTCATTCAGACTCATCTTAAAGTGAACTGCTTTTAAGAGAGAATCTCCCTGAACCCCAAAATTATATATGACATGTTATATAAATATTTAACATGTATCATATCATATGATTCATACAACACTCCTAGGAGCTCGGTATCATTTTGCAGGTAAAGAAATCAAGGCTTGGGGCTTCCCTGGTGGCGCAGCGGTTGCGTGTCCGCCTGCCGATGC
>NW_021149882.1:0-3241 GCF_002837175.3 Physeter macrocephalus
TGCGTGGGCTAATACATGTACCCCTTGAAGGAAAACTGCCTCTACAAACGCAAAGCAGATGTCGAAAGATACATACACCCGGTTGTTTCTGCATCTCCAGCAAAGTAGGTATCACCTGTGGCCATAGTGACCGCCTGCGTATGCGTGGGTCAAGTGGGCAATTTGGTCCAGGCGGTAGCACGCCTAGCGTTACGTACGTGTCCCGCGTCGGCAATACATGCTGTGCATTTGTAGAGGTAGTTTGCCTTCAAGGGGTACCTTGACTTGCCTACGTGTTGGAAGAGTGCGATGCTTTGACTTTTTCCTTCGCAGTGTGTGGTGGAAGTACGTCTTCCTCGCAAGATCCAGGAGACTCGCCTTTACAGGTTGTAACTAGCTTCACCAGGATTCAATCGTAAACGAAGAGGACGAGCGTGGGCGGAATACAAAATTCAGTTGAAATGCGTGAATATGCGTGCGCACAGCTGGGCACACATACGCACGCACGTCAGAGCACCTGGTGCATGACATATATGCAGTACGACCTAGACCTTCCACATATAGGCACTATTGTAGACCTAGCAGTGTCCTGCAAACGTGTGTGAGCGTGGAAGGTCGTAACGCGCATTTACACAACTGTGGACTCGACAGTGTACGAAACCACGAATATACGTGGTTCTGAGTGTGTCTATGCATCTACAAGTCTACAGGTTGGATATGCACAATCGTCCCATTCAGCGCAATTTGTCCAGGAATACCCACGCACACACTCACACACACACACACACACACAACCTCAGTCCACAGTCCCTCCCCGCCCTCCTCTCCCTGAGACTTCTCCTGACCTGCCCACACCCCTTTGGTGTAGAGCGCTTAGTTCTAGGGCTTTGGGGTTTCCTCCGATCTCTGTTTTTCTAAAGGGCAACAGAGAAAAAATGGATCACGGTTTCAAGTCTCCAGCGATTTGGGTTTTACGGACACCATTGCAACAGCTGTCAACAGGGCAGCGGCCCTGCCGCCGGCCCGCCCAGGCTTGCTCCTGGGCTCGGCTCTCTCGGTGGAAATCCCCTCCCATACTCAGCCTTTAATCACTTTCCAGCCCAATAAGTTTCCTGATTCACCAGGGCTCCCTTTCGTCTTGAGAGCGCCCACTGCCTCCTCTCTGATGGGGCTGAGTCTGGGCTTGAAGGCCTTTGCTCCCAGTTTGGGTCTGGCCGAGATTAGACTGTGGGTTCAGGTCGGGGCCTGCAGAATTTTCCCTTTTCCCGCGTCATCCAAGCATCTGGATGCCCCTGCTCTAGGCGCAGAGGGGCTTCCCTGGAATGACCCTCATCCTCGGGGACACTGGGTCAGGGGGCAAGATCATCAGAAGAAGCCTGACTGCTGCCCAGGGAACTAGAGGCCTCAGTCAACCTGCGGGCACCAGCTGGGCAAACTCGGGTACACAGAATGCTTTCTAGTTCATGGCTTTCTTTGTCTTTTAACAATAACAAAGTGTTTGAAGTGCAAGTAATACTTGAACGCACTTTTGCCGTAAAAAATTCAAGACAAGCAAGTATCTTTTTCCACTCCTCCAGTCCCGCAGCCTCAGAGACAAGAGTCACTTGGCTTTTGGCGTCTTCGCTTACACGCCTTTGCACCTAGAATGGTATCCAGCAGGCTTCTCCTTGGTCACGTGCGGGGCTTGTCCCAGCATTCGTAAGTCCCCTTCCAGCTCTGACATTTCCTGCACTGGTGGGTGGCTCTTCCCTCTCCTCCTAAAGGGCAACCATTCATAGGACCTCATTAAAATCACATGGGGTAGTGGCGTGATGGAGGACAAAGGATGGAGAGAAAGGTAACAATGTCCCCAGGAGTTCCTTCTACCTGAGGGGACCGTGGTGCTGGGGTTTTCCTGCTTGCTGTTGAGTTTCATAGGGAGGATTATGAATTTTCACTTGTATTACTTTGATAACTGAGACCTTCCTCTAAGTGCCGTTGTCAAGACCAGGCAGAGAAGGCTGTGAGTTGTCCAGCCTGGGACTGGGGTCAAGGAGAAGCTAGGAGATGGCTCAAGGCGGAGGGGCTGAGGAGAGGGAGGGAAGCCCCTAGCATATTCTCGTGTCTTCGACAGCGTGTGGCGACTGTGCGGCGGCGCCCGCTGGGGCTGTTCACTTTTTTCCTCTACAGAATTAGATGCGACGATGAAGAAGAAAATGAACAGCGTCTAGCTAGCCACGAGGCTGTAAATATCTTCATCCCACTGCTTCCGTCCAGCGTGTCGACGGCGCTGTCTGCTTCGAGGACAGTGCTCTTCCGTAGGCTGAACGCACGCCGTTGACCTTTACACGCGTCCTCCTGTACCGGATCCACAAGTTACAGTGGTTTAAAAGCTGTCTGTATTATCCCGCTTTTCTGTTGGGAAATTCTAGCGCGCTTCTCGCGGCTTCACCCACAGAAGACACCTTCCGTCTTCTCCTGGACTACTGGCTGAATGAAATACAGCTGCGCGCGTTCGGCGTGAGAATCTGTTGTAGCAGACTTTTAATAGTAGTTTCTTCGAATTTGCGACAAGTGCACAGTCCCCTTTTTTCTGCGCCGAACATCCCGTCGCCTGACTCTATTTGTGACATTATAGGTATACACGCGTATGTATGCATGTGTGTATGCAAACGCGTATGTAGACAGCTGTAGAAGTCCGTACATGTCTTTGTATAAGCGTGTACTTAAATCGGTGCATGTTCGTCTTTCAAGCTACAGCAGTCCTGACACAATCTATTTTCCGCACATTTTGGTGTTCCTTCGTTGACCTGCCCTCTTCCAGGTTCTACATTCCGTAGGAGTTCCGTTATGTGTCACCCAGCTGCGTCTGCGCCTGAAGAGTTGGGGTTTTCTATGCTGGCATGCACACAGAATTGCCGCGTGGGAAAAATTCATATCTAATTAGTCAACGAACACAGATAATTGACTTTTATGCGGTCTCCCCTACTTTTAGTCACGCGTGTACCGCGGCTTATTACGGTGTTACTACGTCAGTAATAATCTGCACGACGCTGCCGGCAGTAGCAGCCGAACTGCTGTTATGATCATTCATATTACCCATGCCAATACCACGTGCTGCGACGAGCCCCTTTAAACCTTTTAAGACCCTATTAGTTGTATCGGTACAGGTCCTCGGTCCCCTCCATCTTCTACTTTTGATACGTCTTTTTTACTTCCCGCAGACGGCATATCAGGCAGATTCTTCATTCTCTCGGCAGAGCTGCTTCATCTTTACTTCGAC
>NW_021149882.1:5870-6062 GCF_002837175.3 Physeter macrocephalus
AGTATTTGGGACAGCCGACAGCAACAGGTCTTGCAGCAGCAGCAGCAAGGGTTCCAGCTGCAACAGGGCCAGCAGCATGATCTCTCGCTCTGCTTCTTCGTCTGCTTTCATCAGAGATAAAGCCGCCCCACCGGCTGCTGGGGATGTCCTGTCAGGTAGACAACGCAGCGGAATGCATGCAGCAGCACGCAG
>NW_021149883.1:0-6062 GCF_002837175.3 Physeter macrocephalus
TCTCTCTCTCTCTCTCTCTCTCTTCCTCTTTATAAATATGCCGGAGAGGAAAAGAGCCTCGGCAATTCCTGTTCAGAGAGAGGGAGCTGCCGTTTGGGGATCGCCTTCGCGGCCTCGGGCCAGCGAGGGAACCCCAGGCGCCCTCTTCCTTGCTGGACTGCTGGGGCGGAGACGCGTGGGCCGAACGTCCTCTGCGTGGGGAGAAGCCAGTATTTCCCACGCATCGAATCCTAGCCCCAAACTTGAATCCATCTTTGCCGCTCGAGTCCGGCTCGGCGGATTCATGATAGCGACGACAAAGAGTAATTACATATGAGAAAACAAAACAATAATTACACCACCGAGCCGACCCACCAGTCAGCGAAGAACAGTCGCCCGGGTTGGAAACAGCCGAGCCCGCGGCGCCGGCAGCTGACTCAGCAAATCGGATAAGCGCCGGGCCCCGGTCCACGCCGGCCCAGGCGAACAGCCTCTCCCGAGGCTGGACGGCGGGCCCGCCCCTGCCCGGGTCACCTGCTGACGGCTCTTAGAGGCCTCCTTTCACAAGATCTGATTTGGGAGCTGTCTGGCAGAAAAACGTCTCACGTACCAAATAACCGGTTTCTTGGAGAGCTGAGTGTTGTTTCTTAATCGAGGTAGACGCACGGGTTCTTGAGTTGGAACTAGTGTTGTACATTTTTACATCTAGCACAGAGGAAGGCGGTCCTCACGTGTTCATTTCCCCAGCACCTGTCACCTGGCTCCTGGCCGCGGCGTCTTCGGGTGTCCGCTTTATTCCCCGGAGCGTCACGGCCGCCGAGACCTTGACACTTCTCTCCCCGGGGCCCGGAGGCGGGTTACTGGGCCTAGCTTGGGACACAGCGCGGCCCTAACCAAGGCCCCTCGCAATCGCTGCCGAGCTCCCCACTTCCCCGGGCCCAGCGTGGGGGGAGGCTCCTCTAGCGGCCGTGGCTCACCCCCCACCCCGAGCCGCCCTCTTCAGTGGCTCCCCGCTGGCTCGTCCCGGGGCCCAGGCCCGGAGGGTGGATGCGGGATCGGGGGGGCGGCTGGGGAGTGGGGGCGTCGCCTGCGGCCGGCCGGAGCTCTGCCGGACTCCCCGCAGCCCGGGGCGCACCGAGGCGGGCTCCGCCTGCAGTCCCGGGGGTGGCGGGGTCGGGGAGAAACGCAGTCCCTTTGGGCCGGGAGACCGTGGCTAGAAGATGCAACCAGGCTTGAAACACCGCGAAGGGCTTTAAAAAGACCGAGCCGGGGCCCCCGGTCGGGTCTCTCCTCCCACTTTCGCAGGCCTGTGTTCCCAGGGTTGGAGCTGCGTTCAAAGGCGAGGGGATGGGGGAAGCCAGTGCGCTCGTGCCAAGGGGGGCGTCGAAGGGCGAGAGCCGAGCTGGGGACTGTCCTCCCCGGGCGCCGGGATGCTGAGCATCTCGGCCCCGGAGAAAGCCCGGAGCATCCTCTCAGGCCCCAGGCACGAGCAGCATTTGGGCCCAGGGACCAGCCGCGCGACACCATCCGGCTCCTCTGTAGCGCAGGCGACAGAGGTGTCGGAGCTGGCCAAGGCCACAGCGACCCAGAGTGGCTACCAGGGACTTGGGGCGTCTGCGCGGCCTGCGGGGAAAGCCGGGCGGCAGCGAGCCAGGAGCCCGTGCTCGGCCTAGCGCCCTCTATAGGTCCCACCAGCCCCGCCGAGCGTGGACCGCTCTCCTTTCATCCACCCCCACCACCCCCCCGCCCCGCTCAGGGAAGGACAAAGGACCTATAAAAAAACTCCAACAACAACAACAGCAAAATATCAGCTTGACCCCCAAAAGAACACTGTTTAATGAGGTGGAAAATTTTTCCACACAAATTGCTTTTTCTACTACTTTGTGAGAGTTCATAAATGTTAATGAAATCCAGTTACCAAAAAGTAACATACATCATGGCAGCTGAAGGGAGGCAGAGGAAGGAAGGTGGTGGTTAACGTACAATCATCATAAAAGTAACAGCAACAGCGGCAGCAACAGTACGGCCTATGGCTAATGTGGCTGGAGCCCCGTCCTGCGTCGCACCTTTGGATCCGATCTGGGTTGGCCACTGGTGTTTCCCCGGAAAGGAGCGCCGACTACAGCGTGACCGCAGCAGCGACAAAAACGTAGAGGTGCAGCGGCTGGTGGATCAGAGTGAAAGAGAAATGAAATGCTCCTCTGTCTCTTCTCTTCTGCAACAGAGTGCTTATTATTGACTAAAACGTCCTCCAAGTTCATGCTGGAAAAGGAGCCCAACGGAGACACCTAGAAGAGGAGGAGACACTGGCAAGTTCATTGGCTTCTTCCACCCCTTGCGGGACACCATTGCTTTTCCCTTCCTCTTTGCGCATCAGACTGTCAGCTCCTAGAACAAGCCACCTTATTCTGCTATCTCTATCCTCAGCACCCAGCCCAGTGTTTGGTACGCAGTAGGTGTTGACTAGATGTGTGCTGAGTGAATGAATGATTGACTGGACCAATAACAGAAAGTTAAATAACTCAATGGACAGTCTACTTGACGACATCTAACTGAGATGCTCAAGCACTCAATACCTTCAAGATTCAACACATTTTTTTTTTTTTTTTGATAACTTACTATGTGTGGGAAGTGTTCTTGGCCCTGGGGACACAGCAAACAAACAAAACAGACAAAAATCCCTCACCTCATGAAGCTCACCCTTTTGATTTGGGATGTTTTTGCAGAGGTATTGTTTTACACGACTGGGCAAATGGCCTCCTAACTAACTTTGGAAAAATACTTCAATTTCCACCTTCCGGATTCTGCTTTATTAAATGGAGTTTTGGAGATGTGAGCTCAACTGCTGAAATTCATTATATAAAGAATATGCTCCCTCCCCCACCCCCCGCTTTACTGACATGTAATTGACAAATAGGAATGGTACGTATTTAAGGTGTACAACTTGATGTTTTTATATACATGTTCATTGTGAAATGATAACAACACTCAAGCTAATTAACATATCCGACACCTCACATAGTTATCTTTTTATTTTTCTTTTTGGTGACAATACTTAAGACCTACCCTCTTGGCAAATTTCAAGTATATAATTCAGTATGGTTAACTGTAGTCACCACGCTGTACATTAGACCTCTAGAGTTTGCTCCTCTTGCATAATTGAAACTTTGTAACCTTTGACTATGTTCTCCCCATTCCCTCTCTCCCCAGCCCCTGGCAACCAGCATTCTATCCTCTGCTTCTATGAGTTCAACTAATTTAGATTCCACATATAAGTGAGCTCATGCAGTATTTGTCTTTCTGTGTCTGGCTTATCTCGCTTAGCATCATGTCCTCCAGTTTCCTCCATGTTGTCACAGATGGCTAGATTGCCTTCTTTGAAGGCTGAATAATATTCACAACACTTTAAAAGATATTTTTTGAAGGAAGATGCTTTATATTCCTTTAATGTGATCGTTTTGTCTTCTGGCTTTATTTCTGAAGGAGAAAAAAGATTTATTTATTTATTTTTGTAAATACTTAGGACAATTTGAATAATTTCCTCTTGCCTTTGAGAGCTGCTGAAATCAAGTCATTTTGGCTTTGCACACATTGCTTAACATTTCATGTCATCTAAATATGAGTACTAATACTCATAACTCTCATATTGTTTTAGCCCTCATCTTTGGCCAGCCGCTGCGCTCGGTGCCTTATAGGCGTTACCTCATTCAAACCCCCAACAACCCTTTGAAATAAGTGCTACTGTTGGTATCTTTATTTTTTAAATGGGGAGCCAAGGCTGAGAGAGTCAAAGTAATGAATCTTAGGCCACCAGTGAGTAACTGACAATGCCCGATCTTGAACCCCTGGCACTAGATTGGAGAATGCACCATAGGGCTTTCAGCCGTTGTGATCTAGGGCAGGTCATTTGCCCTCAGCTTTCCTATCTATAAAATGCAACTAATACCTGTCTAGTCTCTATTGTTCACAGTGTGGTGAAGACAAAATTCAGAAACATTATGAAAATGTTAAGATGCTGCATGAGTGTGCAACCGGTTTTTGTTATTACTGCCGCATGCTGTTCCTTATTCATAATTGCTAGTACCTCCAATAGCCTCCTCTGCAGCAGCAGTCACCGGAATTTACTGAACTTTGGCTGAGTGGCTGTTTTGGGATGCGGGTGGTGATGGATCTGGTGGGAATGAGGTAGCACATTTAATGTGCTGGTTAAACGGAGAAAACGCTACTGAAGATGACTTGGCCCTTCCTGATGCGTCTCCCTGCCTCCTGTGGGATCTCAGGATCTGGCAGGAGTGGATCTGAGACCCCCTGCCCACCTTCCACAGTCTTCCCTAGGGTAGCCTCCCTCTCAATTGCAGGGTGCTCTCTTCTGCCTTGCCTGGGCCATCAGCCCTGCTGTTGGCCATCACTCTTAGCAGCCAGTCCGGGCACAGCGGTGAGAAAGGTTAAGTGTTCATTTTGGTGAGTAGGTTTGCAATGCTGCCTTGAGACAACATAATTACTACTTCCCACACCTTATCGTGTCTGGTAGAGAAGTGGTCACAAAGACATCAAACAAGCTTCAAGTCTCTGTCACCGCCTACTGCACCTGTCATTCTCCAAAAAGTGGGCAAGACCTTGTGGGTGTTTGAAAACCTTTAGTGCCTTTTCCTATGAGTCACTGTGTGGGGCGACACCTGGAGATGTCTTTAATGTTTGTTTGAAACTTGGGTCAGTTAGTCAAGGCATAAAGAAGCAGAGCTATTAAGGACATACTGGCTTCTTAATTGTTGTAGTAAAACCAGTCTTTATAGTTCATTCGCTCATGTGTGCGTTCATTTATTCAACACTTCTGAGCTCTTTGCTAGAAATTCAAAAATTCCATTGAGAAGCTTCCAGGCTGGTGGGGAGGCAGAAGAGGGAAAATATAATTACAGAACAGTGAGGTAAGTTTTAATAGAGATTTATATGCACAGTATCGGGAGACCAGTTGATCATTTTGATATATGGAATTAGGCTAGAGCATGCATTCTCAGTTGGGGTGATGTCGGCCTCAAAAAGGCAAAAGTTGTTTCTTGGCGGGGCAAAAAATTCTTAGCTATTACAATGGTTTGTGATCCTCCAAGATCAGTGATACTCGACAAAATCTTATTCCTTTGTATTTAATTTCTCTTGTTAGATAGACTTTAAGTCAAACTTATTTTTTCTTCTTGGAGGGAATGATAATGAGAAAAAGATGGATAATCACTGGGCTAGATATGTGAGTTTCCCTTACTAACTGTCTAAGACTACCAGGTTGGTTATTCAGTTAGTTAAAAAGCAGCAGTTGGTTTGGCTAACTTGTTCAAAACTTTCTCATTGTTTTACTGATAAAAATTTTCCTGATTCGTGTCTTGATATAGAGAGATGCCGGCCCTGCTCCCCCCTCCCGGGTCTCAGAATAAAAAGGTGAATTCTCCAATATTCCTCTTGTTCCCTCAGAAATTAGTTAACTCTGGAGAAGCATGGACGACCAACTTTTGGTGTCAGTTTCCCTGCTGCAAGAGGAAGCTGCTAGATAAGATGTTGACACCCCGAGAAGGGAGAAGTTTTGCCCAGATGATATGTTATGTTATTAGTTACAAATAGATGGTTGTTGAATCTGCAAACATGATTCCTTTCATTCATGCAGAGGTTAAGATATCAGATTTTAATACGCAGAGAAAGCAATACAATCCCTTCACAAGGTTGTAAGTAATTTATTCTTTTGGTTTGCAGTTCTTATCCTTTGGGCTAACTGTAATTACCACTTCTATATCTTGCCCAAAACTTAACCTAGGAAATTGTTGGGCCCAATGTCTGAGATTTTTGGAGACAGCTTTGGAAGGAAGTTTTCACTGTATAAAGACATTTCAGTAGTAGAACATAAGACTAGTTGGAAAATGTACTAATAGTTGGACTCTAACAGTCAAGAGAGCAGAAACGATGATAATTACTGAGCCATTTGAGTGAAAGGGGAGAAAGTATGGTGGCCCGAGGGGGGGAGGGGGATGAAAATGGTCACAAAAATAGCTTTACCTGGGCTTCCCTGGTGGCGCAGTGGTTGAGAATCCGCCTGCCGATGC
>NW_021149884.1:0-393 GCF_002837175.3 Physeter macrocephalus
CTCTTCGAGGAGGCTGCATGCAGTCATCGGAAGCACATCTCCTCCCCTCTTCCCTCTCCTCTCGTGGCGTCCTCCAACTTTTACACAGTCGTACTCTCTTCCAGTGCCCGGCTGCACAACAGATGTCTACATTTTCTAACAACTTTCACAACCACATAGCTCACGCAGACTGACAAAGAGACAGATATCTGTCTATGTCTGTGTCTGTGTGTGTCTGTCTACGCGAGATAGCCATCGTCAAGCGGGAAAGAAATGCGCCTCTCTGCTGCAGAAGTGAGTCTGTCTATGCGAGATAGCCATCGTCAAGCGGGAAAGAAATGCGCCTCTCTGCTGCAGAAGTGAGGGCGCCTCTCTCTTCCCCCCCCCTTTCCCTTCCTCCGCTGAGGTGTTTTT
>NW_021149884.1:5720-6060 GCF_002837175.3 Physeter macrocephalus
GTGCCGACAGCACAAGCCCCAGCAGCTGTACATACACCGCGCCGATTGCAGGTACCCCGCTGGCTGGAACAGCAGCAGGTGTTGCAGCCCCAGGTGCAGCAGCAGCACCTACCACACGCTGCATATCCATATGCGCGAAGACTCTCCGTGAATTCCTCAAAGAGATGCACGTAGGTGTAAATCAGCAGCGGTAACAACAGCAGCAGCAGCACACCCACACTCGTAGAGACGGCGACAGCAATAGTATCACTATATGATATATAAGTGAGTGTGCGTTCACCTGTACAGGTGAACACACAGATACAAATATTTACACGTACACAGACATATTTGTAAAGAC
>NW_021149885.1:0-1378 GCF_002837175.3 Physeter macrocephalus
AAAGAAGCTCCGCTCAGAGACGAGGCGTAGGCTGCAGTAGAGAAAGATGTAGTACAAGATCTTCATTCTGTAGAGTCAACAAGCCCAGCCCCAGCCTTCCGGGGAGATACATCACAGTAGCAATCAGTAAGGGCTTCCATGGCTAGTGTGGGGTGAGGCATAGCATACTCCATGGCCTTGTGGTTTCCTAAGGAAAATATATGATTCATTATTGTATATTCATTCATAAAGTCATGGAATCAACCAATTCCTATATTTGCCAGGGAAGAAGAGGAGAAGCTACTATAAAAATGGTTAAAAATCCATGATGCTCAAAATAAAGAATCTGATCACAAGTGTACTTGTCAGGATTCTTTCTGCTGAAATGGCAGAAGCCCAGCTTTCCTAGCTTAGGACTGGGGGACTGTCAGAACCCAGGGAAGGGCAGGCATGCCCTGGGCAGAGATGTAACTGGAACAGTGGACCAATACCCTGCTGGGACATGCACCCTCTCACACTTGACCTTCTCTTTGTGACGACTTTCTTTCTCTCTGTCTGGAGCCTGACCTTCATGCAACAGGACTGATGCTGGCTTCAGCAGCCTGGTTTCCAACTCACAGCTTTGGCTCTGGAGAGGGATTGGCTCTTCACACCCATTCAGCCCTTCCTGGGAAGGACGCCCACTGGCTTAGCACTTACCAGGTGCTCTCCATGGACCAACTAACTCTGTGCAGGGCAGCAGAATTATTATTTTTTAAATGGGAGGCCACAAGGTGCCATGTGGATGAGGGGAAAGAGGGTCCAGGAGAAGGGATGTGCATATCTGCCATGGGGAGCAAGGGTGTTGATGGGTATAAAAGTACATAATATCCACTGCAACCCAGAGCTCAGAATGCTACCATTCGCCAAAGAGCCTTCCTGTACCCCTGATTCACCAGCTGGAAAAGAAAAGGAGGGCTACAGATTGTGTGGTTCTTCCTTCTACCTCTCCCCCTGCTAAGGACTCGAGCGAGTGTTGCTTTAGATTAAATTGTTTTCCTAAAGCTCTTGATTCAAGCTCTGAATATCTTATGACCAGTTCTACAAACAGAGCTGCCGCCAGCTACACACTGAAAGCCCTGCTCCTTGGCCCCAGCATGTTCTCTCCTTTTCCTTAGCATCTTCCCATCCCCTGCCTCCTAATGAGTTTAGGTAGATTTAAATGAGTTTAGGTAGATGGAAATTTTAATCAGTTTGATTGGTTGTATTTAATGGGAATTTAAATTGAACTGAAGACCGAGAGCATTGAGCGCTGCAGGCTGCTAGCTGGGACCTTTTGGAGGCACATCTCACCCCCAAGACAGGGGTGGTGGCATGCTGCGGTGTGGTGACTCCCTGCAAGCCCTCTTGGACTGTGTCT
>NW_021149885.1:5704-6060 GCF_002837175.3 Physeter macrocephalus
AAAAAAAAAAAAACCCAAAAGACAACCCACAAAATCCAGCTTGTGTGACTTAGTCACACGGAAACGTGAAGAGGAAGGGAAAAGGAGCTTGCTTCCTCCATGCAGGTGGTTTTGATTTAGAAAATGTGCCTCGAAATTCAGTACCTACCAACACAGAGGAGAGGTTTTGTTTTGCTTCTAAGAAAAGTAAAACTACTCTTGAATGTTTCAGGGCTCGTCAAAGTTTCCATTTAACGTTTTTTCCACTTTTGTCTACCTGGATAGTCTCATTATCTCTGCATCTGCTGAGTCAATCAGCGTATATTGTGGGAAACTCTCATCTCCCCATGATCCGAATTAGGTGGGATCCAGTTCTG
>NW_021149888.1:0-194 GCF_002837175.3 Physeter macrocephalus
GTGAAGCACACTTCAGCAGACACAAGTTGTCCGTGGCAGGCATTTTACGTGCTGGGTACGTTTTATTGAGCGGCAACAGACCACCCAAACTATATGAGCATGTGCTTGTGTTTCTTTTCTGGGCATGTCTCAGACGTACCTTACGATGTAACTATGCCTGGATGCGCTTAGATGTAGTTGGTGATTGTAAGGTG
>NW_021149888.1:1404-4450 GCF_002837175.3 Physeter macrocephalus
TCAGTTCCCCTGTCTTGTTTTTGTCCCGTTGTAGATCTTTGCGACAGGACTTCTTCCGACGCTCAACGGCTGCAGTAATTCACGGTGTGCGCTCCAGAACAGCAAGCAGGAAGGCTCATCTTTTTTTCCTCTGAAACCGATTCGAGATGAAAAAGAGCATAAGACGAGGGAACAACGTGCCAGAGCCACACTGGCACAATAGAGAGGGTGGCAGTTTTAAAAAAGGACTAGAAGCCGACGTGTATTTACAGCTTTTCTGCGATGCATGTTTTGGTTCTCGTTTCGTAGGTGAGCGTGCCCGTGGGTGGTGCTGGAATTCTACCATGTGCACACTTCGGTAACGGTTCAACTGGCGTATTCGTGTGCGTGCGTAGGGTCTTCCAGTAAAAACACTCATTTCCAGAAGCAGCTGAAAGATGCTTTTCCGTGGGCTTCCGACAAGACAAATCATGTTTGCGTGGAACTCGCGGGTTCTTCAGAACATGATTAGTGGCTTTTCTTTTCGTAACGCTGGTGCAGTTTCCTAAATGTTCTCACGTCAGTTGGCAAAGCGCTGATGTAAGTACTGATGCTTGAGTCCGAAGAAGCAACATCGTTATGCGCCGTAACGAGCACCCACATATAGTATCCTGCAAAAGTCCGTCCTGCAACAGAGACCTGCTTGACTCTGAACTTTTATACATCGAGTATTTGACGCTACCCTTGATGTTTAAGAATCACGCGACCAACTGCAAAAGTGCCCCGGCGCCGACACTGCTGCCCGCATTCGTGACAGACGCCTCTTGTTGAGATCGCTGCGTTCGTAAGTTCACCCGACGGGTGTGCCGCTGTCATGCAACTGTAGATTTCCCGCTAGGAGGTGAAATCTTCGTGACCATTAGTACGTACCCCGCCCAAGCGTGGAGTCATATCGAGTACCATCATAAGGAACTGGTCTACCATCGTTCTTTTCTTCCGTGGGGTAGAAATTGCCATGTAGGCGCGTTATACAGTCTAGTTTGCGTGGTGCATGATATTTGTGAGGACATACTGTCTTCGATGAAAATGTATGCACGGTCGCAGTTGTCTCCGCATGCGGCGGACGCTTTCGGCTGTCAACCAGGAAATGAGTTCACGCCAGCATTCTCCAAACGCCAGTTAGCGTGACTCAGACCTGCTGAGGTGTCTTTCTGCGAGCACTGCGTGGCCAAGGACGCTCAGCCGGTACCACTGGGGCTAATGCAGATGTGTAATAATCCGTGTTGGGTGTGACCTTGTTCACAGTTTCCTTCTTGCCTGTACCATCTTACGTGCAGCCGCATAAATCTGTCATCTATAGGGGGGAGGCGTGCACCCGAAAATGTGCCGAGGGCCGCTTCAAAATACGACACTGCGTTGGCGTAATTAAGCGAGGGTGCCCACCGAGTCGGCTTCTTCGAAGAGGGTTCTTCTGTGCGAAGCCTGAAGCCGTGTACTCGATAAGTACCTGTCCGCCGTTAGAATTCGTGTACACGCTTGCAGAATGCGTGGAGGCTCAGGCAAACAGGAAAAAGCGTAACTTCCGCGTAACTGATTCCGGAGAAACTGTAGCCCCTCTGGTGCCTCTGCTTTATTGAAGAGTCTACCTTGAGCAACAAACAATCCACGCTGTCACTAAATTCAGAGCCGTTTCTCTTTAGCATCTAGTAGAAGTAGAAACATCAAAATACTGGCTCCCTCCGCATGTTTACAAGGCGGTACCCGCTACCGCTTCTGCCTTCAGGCTTGCTGCGAATACGGCTAGTCCTCAAAAATTTCGAGAATAAGGTCACGTGCGCCCGTGTGTTGAACACGCGAGGGTTAAACGAGTAAGAACTGCTGCTATCCCTGCGGACAACGTATTCTGATGGAACATGTAGGTTTCACTTTTCCCAACATTCTGAGGATACTTAGGAAACGTATTCCTGTATTACTTGATACAGAAAAAACTTTTCATGCCGCATTTCAAGATAACGGTACGGAGGTTTGCGTGCCGTTCCTAAAGCGATTCGAAATCGATCGTACTTTGTAAGCCGTGCAGCATGTTGAAGCTCCACGAGGTATAAGTCTTTAACCTACAACGGCGTTGGTGCAGGCTTGAGTACGTTAGTACAGAGCACATGCAGACGGCCCCTGCTGTACCGAGGTGAACTTTATGAACCTCGTGCTGAAGGCATTTGTAAAAAGTGGATCAAAACGCGTCTTCGGTGCACCTCTACTTATCGCACTACGAAACGAACACTGCACGTCTAGACACTACGGCGGCGGCGCGTACGTGTACGACATAGCGCCCCAGCCCGACAACGGTACCTGAAAGTTTTGTCGGCAGTGCACGGGGCGCCCGCATCGAACCTCACGTCTGAACCATGCAGGTAGATTTCCTCTGAAGCACAAGAACAGGCCATTGCAGGCGTTCGCAACCGCTGGCTCGATACTCGTGCACCTGTCCTGGGTATTCGGTATTGTGCAAATGGCCGAAAGGCGGGCGGAGAACGGGGGTGGCCAAAATGATTGATTGGTCGAGTTCGCTGTAGTAGATGTAAGTCCAGTTCAGACATTGCCATCATGTTGGTGTTATTCCCCTGTCATGGTATTCTACTGCGAGAGGCCAGTGGGCCAGCCGTTGGCGAGGATTTGGGCGAAATAACACCTAGTTTTCCTGCACAGTGCAGGAGGGCAGGGTCATCAGTGAATGTACGAGGATTGTTGTGGAAGTGTAGAAGAAGTTTTCGTGTTCACAATGCAGACTTAATATAAGCGGACTTTTCTGTTGCTTCACACGACAGCGTGTGTACAGATTCTAGTACGTCATTAATATGGAAAAACTTGCCCCTAGGCAGACGTACGTGCAGACTGTGATTGCATTTTATCCTCCGTTCGCCGCGGTAGAATAAATCAAGAGAGTTGTGGGATAAAAGACATTAGTGCCCGGCAGTCAGATTTTCAGTTGTAAACCGCCAGAGTGGCCGGCCTCCAACATGCCTTTCCTGACTATCTACAGGACTGAAATTGTATTAGACATCCTCAGTCCTTTGCGGTGTTCAGTGAA
>NW_021149888.1:5297-6057 GCF_002837175.3 Physeter macrocephalus
GGAAGGGCCCCACTCACAGATGTCGCTTAGGCTGTTGACGCCAGCATTTGCGCAGTTCACCGTAGAAGTAACGCTAGTGGCGTTCTTTGACCAGTCACTCGGCATATGATAAGAAACTAGAGGACTGCACAAATAGAAGGCAAGAGTACAACTAACGAAACCTGGATGTGCGTGTTTGCGTGAAGAGAGCGTTGAATGTAAGTGTAGCCCAACCAAGAAGGATGCATGTTTAAAATCTACTCAAGGCGCCTTGCTGGAATTCCATTCAACGCATACAACATCAAATGCGCGTCTTTGCTGGGGGTACCGCTATACGGCATGATTCTGCAACCTTCTTCTTGTGGCACCACGCATGGTGGTCTTCTCTAGTTTTGGCCGGCCCACTGTCAGAACGATTGACGCGCACATTAAACGCGATGTTGAAGTGACAACATAGTTGTGCATTCACTACCATGGTGGTTAGGTGTCGGCAACTCTGTAATAAACCACCGATGTTTGTACTGCCTTGAAACGTCTATCTGACATATACACGAAGTAAAGTCGGCTCCCGGTGTAACATTAAAGGAGTTTACAAAACGAACAGGTGTAACACTAAAGGTGTTTACAAAAGGAGCATGTTCGAGAAAGTGTCTGACCCCGTTCTACTACCTTGAAGGTGTATCCACATCGTCCCGTCGACGTGAAGGACCAACGCAGTTCCCACATTCTTCGAAAGTAGCAGATACGTGAGAACCTACTGAACTTGGACGGCGCGCAAAGA
>NW_021149889.1:0-1329 GCF_002837175.3 Physeter macrocephalus
AGGGTGGACAGGAGTGTCTCGACAGGTTCATGTTTACGTAACACAGGGAGATGGGCTGAGAATGGGGCGAGTGGAGCGGAGCTCGTCATGACGAGGGCAAGCATGGGAAGTGGGCTTAGCAGTTTCCAGGGGAGGCTCGTAGCACGGACCCACAGAGAAGGTGCGTGGACGGCGCCCTCTTAAACGGCTCTTTTTAGGTCGAAAGGAATTGATCGCATGGCCACTCGTCAGGTTGCGTCTTCTTAGTGCTCGACTCGGAGATGTTTCGTCTCAGCGGCGTCTGCATTCAGCGTAACAATTCAAATGCATGCTCTCTATCAGTTCCGTTTTGTGGTCAACCAGGAGAGGCACACTCGCGATTCGGGCTAGTCAAAATAGCTGTTGCCTCATCACGGCACGACATAGGATGAGTGGGTTTGAGGTATTCTATGACTGCGCATCGAATAGGAGCAGTAAAGCGGTATCGTCAACGGTCTGCAACAAATCTCAGGCGGCATTCCTGTGCTCCCTCTTCTATAAAGGATAGATCAGTAACTGAACGCATAACAGCATATACCGCGTGGGATACCGGCTGCGAGTTGTGTGAAGTCAAGGCTGGCGAGACATTGCGTATTCTCAAGCTAAGAAGGGTGCATCGAAGTTTTACGGAAAGCGGCACCAGAATTCCGAATCGATCTGGAGTTTATGGAGATGCTGTTTACACATGCGTGCGCATCACTATGTTCTGTCAGCTGCTTGAGAGCAGCATCGGTGGGCATGGTACGCGGTAGTAGCGTGTGTCGCCTGCTGCATCAACTGCAGGCAATGCCTCGTTGCCGTGCTGAGATGTTCCCAAGACAGCTGTAGAGTAGGGAAATAGTTTTCAGGTTTTGAGGAGGGGCCGGAGTGGAGAGATGAAGAGAACATAGATCCGACGGTAACGCGTCGTGGATCGAATAGACACTGAACAGAGCAGCAGCATCCATGAGTAGTGCGCAGAACATCTCCGCATTCTCATTGGCAGTTTTAGTCGTGTGGTAGACGTGATCGGAATTGCCGGCCAGCGGAGCGAATTCGTCGATGGTTACTGGTAGAGCCCGGTGACACGGCGAGGGTCGTCTACAGAAGAAGCACAGAGACAAACAAGCAGGCCAGGTCAGACGTCTAAAGGGCCTTCGCCAATAGTCAAAACCAAGGATCATTGAAAATCTCAGCGTAGCACATATGTCCCTCGCAGACGAGATGAAGCGGCAGACGGATAGGGCAGGACCCACATAGACGTACAGCTACGAGGACGCACAGCCTCTGACCCCTCCTGGTATATCCGTCTTTTGCCCAAGCGCCGTTTTG
>NW_021149889.1:3257-3555 GCF_002837175.3 Physeter macrocephalus
ACAGGAGTGTGTCGACAGATGCGTGTTTACGTAATGCAGGAGAATGCGCTGAGAATGCGGCGGGTTCAGGGGAGCTCGTCATGACGAGGACAAACATGGGGAGAGGAATTAGCAGTTTCCAGGGGAGGCTCGTAGCACAGACCCACAGAGAAGGTGCGTCGACGGCGCCCTCTTAGACGGCTCTTTTTAGGTTGAAAGGATGTGATCGCATGGCCACTCGTCAGGCTGCGTCGTCTTAGTGCTCGATTGAGAGATGTTTCGCCTCAGCGGCGTCTACATTCAGCGTAACAATTCAAAT
>NW_021149889.1:5175-6057 GCF_002837175.3 Physeter macrocephalus
TTGCACCAACGACGTCTCTTCCGCGCTGCCTTGTCACGAGCTGGGGCCTTTTAACAGCACGTGACATCTCTGAGTGTCCTGAGGGAGAATGTGGAATCTTGCGTTTGCCGCCCCCACTGACGGGAACCTCCATTCCCGCGGAGACGTGGGAGTTCCAGTAGATCACATGGATTTGATGACTCGCATGCAGGTGAGAAAAAGAATCAAAATGCGCTGTCATGCGGAGGCAGTAAATGTTGCGTTCGGCAGAACCGATGGTGCTGACGACGAATTATTACTGCTCTATGCATTTGGAGTATAGCAGAAATTTTCTATCTGCACCAACTCCTGTGGCTCATTGCGCCTCGGGAGCCCGTGGAAGGGACGTCATTCGACGTTCAGACATGTATGCCAGGGAGTGCTGCATGGTCCATGTTTGCCATTGATGCATGGGATGAGCACAGGTTGATGCCAACGAGGCTGACGTCAGCTGACGTCAGAATGGGAGTGTAATAGTTCCCAGGAATGATGTGACCCTGTGTTTGTTGCAGGAGCGTACTGTGTGGCACGATGCTTGCTGCAGGTCATCTGGCAGCTGATGCCCGTCCACCAGGATATGAGGCAGCGTCGCAGAGGGATGAAGAAGCGGAATGGAAGTGTATGAACCGGCGATACGGGGTGAGGAGGAGGAAACAGTCGTGGCAATCAGTTGCCGAGGTGTATAATTCAGCGGGTGAGCTCAACCCGGACGCTCTGCACTCGAGAAAAAAGTCTCTACAGAGGCTGTCCTATGGATCTCTATTAGTTGACGAAGGCTGGACAGGAATGGCTCGACGAACGCATGTATACGTAACGCAGGGGGATGCGCTGAGAATGGGACGAGTGGAGGGGAGCTTGTCATGG
>NW_021149891.1:0-223 GCF_002837175.3 Physeter macrocephalus
ATACAGTTAATCGAAACAAGTTCAGAGCACTTACTCACGTAATGCAACTGAGTATCGTGAGCCCGAGTGTCCGCACGACCCAAACGAAGTAGTAGTTACAGACGTGTAGGCCTTTTGTCTGGAAGCTTCACGCATTAATGTTGCAAACGTCGCTAATGAAGGCTGGGCGGCTAACTGAACAGTATGAGCCTCCACCGTCTGAAACATGACAGGCTTTTCTGAC
>NW_021149891.1:5142-6056 GCF_002837175.3 Physeter macrocephalus
TGTCCCGGGTTCGTGCGCAAAGAGGTGATACGTGGGATAGAGTAATTCGGTTCTGCGTTGCACGTGCATACACACACGTGGTAACGACGACAGTAGAAATAGCCTTCTCCGTCAAATGTGACGCATAATTTTCCTGTGCCTGTAGGCAGTGGAGCTTCTGTCTGCCGAGATATATTGTGTGACAACTGACAGCATGCTCGCAGTAAATGGCTTGTCGTAATCAATGCAATCCCTCTTCCCTATTCTAGCTCCTGGTGCCGCCTTCTACATGTTAAAAGTGATTCGCGTACGGCGTGGCACATATACTTGCTCTCCACAAGCTCGGACGTTACACCGATCACGTGTAAACTGAACAACGAAGGCTTCCGTCATTTTTATGAGTCGTCTGCACTCGACATCCTCCCCTGGGGCTTCTTCACAGATCTGTGCGCATCATCGGTACTGAGAATCGGGTCGCTGATGAAGATATCTCTTCGCAGAATAACTTGTGACGCGTGACCGTTTTGCTTGACATGGAATGCGTTACTGGATATACGGAGGACACTTGAGGAATCAATATTGGGGCAGTGTACTGGAAGCACTGGACTCCATGACGTAGTATGCTGCTTCGTAGTATTGTTGAGCTACGTGACCATGGATGCAGGCAATTCTTCCCCTGCCGTTCTGCAGGTGAAGCAGCTAACCGTATACGCCTGGCTGTCTCTCGCCGTCGTTCTCGCTCTACATAATCACGTATTAGCACATACGTTTGTGATCACGTTGCTGCCGACCACCCAAACCGGGTGGAAAGGTAGCCATGGCTGCTCCGCCCTATTGTGTGCCTGTCTCTCTCTCACTATTTCGTACAATTTAATGGGGGACCACGTAAACCTTGAGGAAGTAGTCGAATGCAGCTCAGGCTATTCCCAGTGATA
>NW_021149892.1:0-2337 GCF_002837175.3 Physeter macrocephalus
GGGTGTGGATCTCCCTGTGCACCATTGATTCCGCTGTCACTTCGGAAGCGTCGCTGCCTTTCTCGTCTATGACACAACATTAGCAGCAACAGGAGAGAGAGACCAGCGTGAGCAGGAGAGGGAGCGCCCGGATTTCTACAGTATACGTGTAGTGTAGATAAATCTGTATAACTAACTACGACGGTAGAGGTGAATATCACTGACCTTGGATCACACGCTGAGGTAGAAACGGTTACATATTCCTGCATACAGGTGCACATGCAGAACTTTAGGCGCACGTATACACAGTGGCGTGGTGAGGCAGACGACGTTGGAAAAGCAGCACGTACTCTGATACAGTCGATGGGAGAGGAGACTCGCAGCTAAAACGTACGACTTGTACGAGGACGCGCAGAGACTGCAAAACCGTACGCGAATGGGGAGAGCAGGCGGTATCAGCCTGTAACGTGTGCAGAAGTCGTAGTAGTAGTAGTAGACGAGAGTTTACGTACATACGCGGACGCAGGTAGAAACACACGTGCCCATAAATGGCAGGGCATCGGTAGAGAGACCAAATGACGAGAAGGTTGCTGAGGTTTTAGCAAAGCTCTTCTCAGACGCCACTTCCGCTTACAGAGAGAAATGTGTATCTGTATACAGACAGATACGCGGGCAAACATTACTGTGCTACAACAGTTCGCGCCAACCATGTGGCTTGGATGCATATACATGGAGGTCTCGTCTTGACCTACATGTACGCAGGATGAACAGTAGCAGCTTTGTGAGGCGCAGGCACTTTTGAAGTTACAAGTGCGCCTAGGTATGAGTGTACTTACGAAACCGCATTTGCCGCCATTGCTTTCACACTACCGTGTAGTCGTAAACCTGTTCATATTCAGAAGTTCTGTACGTATATTTTCCCGGCAAGCACTCGACTGTAGCAGTGCACTACACACAAACTGTACGTTCTCGTACCTGTGTGTATGTATATATACACGTGCACGTATATACGTCGAAGCAACCAAGGCTTGGAAAAAGTGCAGTGCAGGTCATTGCACGCACCGTCCTTACCGAGTGAATGAGGAACGAATTCTACGCAGTAGCACTGAAGCACCTTTTGCAGGGTTTCCTGCGTACTGGCTAGCTGAATTTTGAGGCTTTCCAGCTCTTCGCATTCTGCAGAAGTGAATTTTCTTCTTAAGACTTTCCGACCAGTTGCGTTCCCCTTTTTTGCTGCTCTGGCCGCTGTAGCTGTTGTAGCTGGATTCTTCTTCGCAGATTTTCTAGCAGCTGCTGTGCCGTTGCCAGCCCGGTTCTTCTTTCTTATCGTTTTAGCCTGCTCCTGCGCTGCTACTGCTCCTGCCTTCTTGGTTGTCGATGAAGTTGTCCCACTTCCATGCGGTGGTTCCTTGGTGGGGCGTGTTTGGATGGAAATGGCGGGATTTTCGTCACTGCGGGAAACTGGTAGTTCTGTTTTGCTTCCTTCAGGCTTGGCCTGCGCGCGCTGCTCTGTATGTTGTTCCATGGTGCAAGATAACTTAGACACAATTGAGTGAGCTGCCGCATTGGGCAGACGAAAGCACGGACCAAGCGAAAACTGCACCAGAAGAAATTGCTGCACAGACTAAAGCATTTGGGGGGGGTCTATGCGCCTGAAGGGTATTAGTACGTACCGGGTGTCTAACCGTATCGTGCAGTTCGCAGGTACGTACGTCCATATGATATATCAGTGGAGACAGAGGCTGCCTTTTGAGGAAAACATTAGTGGGGTGGAGGAGACCACAATTGCTGCTCCTGCTACTGCAGTTGTAGCGACAGTACTCTGGTGTAGTCAGTAGTCTTCTGGAGGCAAGACTTCGTATACGAATCAGAAGGTTTTGGTTTGAACTGGAGCAGCGGAGGCCTCCGCAGCGAGAAATAGACATACGTAGAACAATTCGAAGAACCCACAAATACTCCTGTTCCGTTTAGTTAAACAGCTGGTGACTGTGTCTCAAAAGGAAATCTGCAGCAGTTGCAGACAAGCGGGTGGCCAGAAATACTCCTGTTCCGTTTAGTTAAACAGCTGGTGACTTTGTCTTCAAAGGAAATCTGCAGCAGTTGCAGACAAGCGGGTGTCCACCTCTGAATGTGAGAACTGCGCCATCCCGCCTGCCTCCGCTATCTCGCGTTTTCCTCAACAACCAGACAGTCTGGAAGAAGAGCCAAGTAAAGAGATTCGTCCCGAATAGACCGTGAAAAAGGCTTGAATTCCGGTGGGTACGACGCGTGGAAGAAGCAACGTACAGCGTCGAGGGAGGGACCACTTCTACAACAGGCTCGTAAAAGTAGGGAGAGCTTGAGAGACGCATTTGCTAT
>NW_021149892.1:5318-6055 GCF_002837175.3 Physeter macrocephalus
TCTCACGAGAATCTATCTCTGCTGCTCGCTACATCGAGACAAGGTCGTCTGACACTCCTCAGACGCTCAAACAACTGAGTCTGGCAGAGTGGATTCATATATTTAGGGCAGGAAGCACAAGCGGACAAATGCCCCTTCTCCAGGATGAGCCCCAGCTGTGTTTTCTCCACGTTAGTGAAATCCTGCACACCTTGTTTAGAGAAGAACCAGAAGCGGCGGTTTCGACAAAATTCTTTCCAACCGCTGTTTTAGAGCGGAGTGCAACGTTCCGTAGGGAGACAGGTCGATGCCGTGCGATGGACTCACTGTAGAGCCCTCGGTGAAGATCTCGTCCAGCAGAATTATTCATCCTCTAGGGGTGGCTTCCGCATATGGGACCTCTCCCGCGAACGAGAAATCTGCTTAATAGTCATACGGACTTGAGGGTACATTGTGTCTACGCACTCGTATTGCGCACGTGTGCATATAAGTACATGTTGTATTAGCAGACGACGCAGGCGCTAGACGTGGAAAACGGCCAGCAGCAATGTTGATGAGCATGGTTTATTAAATCCTGTCCTCGCTGCAGCATCCACACATAGGGATATACATATGTGTGTGTGTGTATGTGAACGTAATAAAGGCGCATGGGAGTACACGCAGACGACAGAAACTCAGCACACACAAATCGACTGGGTAAACATCTGTAGAGACAGGCAAGGAGTACTGCGCTGCAAGCAGCCTCATTGGTATGTCTG
>NW_021149893.1:0-557 GCF_002837175.3 Physeter macrocephalus
TGCATACACACAAGCAATGCGGATGCGTATGTAGTCGTGTCAGTGTCTCCCCTGTAGGCTTATATACGTACGTATGTGTACACGCATGAATATATGTATGTGCAGTCACTTGCGCGTCTCCAATTATGCCTTCGAAGTCGAGTTCCACGTTGACAGCAGTACCTGCTTGTTCTCCTGTTTAGTTCCTTTCTTCTTCTTCCCCGCTTCTTCCTTCTTGCTGTCCTCTTTTTTTTCGCAGCAGCTGCATGCGGCGCAGGAGCAGCAGCACACACCTGCAGTAGCAGGAGCAGCGGCAGGCGTGACCGCTTCTCTCTCGTTGTTCTTTTCTGCACGGCGCAGCTCTGCCTCGATGATTTCTTCGAGCAGAGAGTCTCCCTGTCCTTTATAAAGCAGAAAATCATCGCCTCCTTCTTCCTCTTCTTTCTGACTTCCACTCCTCCTTTTCTTCTTCTGCAGCAGATCTCCCCTTGCCGTCGCCCTGTTTCCCTCTACCTGCTGCACGCGCTTCCGTCCCCGCGTCTCTCCCGCTTCAGCTCCTCCCTGTCTTCGTGTACGCT
>NW_021149893.1:5791-6055 GCF_002837175.3 Physeter macrocephalus
GCAGCGAGAAAGAGATATACAAGACCAAGAATAGCAGCTCCGTGCCGGTCGCCCTCGAAACCGCTGCGACATTTTCAGCTGGTCGCACAAGCCGTATATCTGACCTCCGGTAAATTGGTGCAGACACAGATGTACACTACGACTTTGGTGCTCGGTTGTCGCGTTGTCCACTCTATTCGCGCGACATTACCGGTTTCTCTTCGTTGTTCTCCATTTTCCGTTGAAAAATCTGCACGTTACACGAAGCTGTTTTTTTTGGCCGGA
>NW_021149895.1:0-308 GCF_002837175.3 Physeter macrocephalus
CCCCAGAATCTGTTCTGCTGCAATTTTTTTTGTCGGCCTCTGCAGCCTGCAGGTGGTGGACCAAATCAAAAAGCACCCGCCGCTGCGCAGCAGTCAATTCTACGTTCATCGGTTCTGCTGCTGGTGTGTCATCCTCCACACTCGTGTGCAACGCTGCCGCGGGAAAATAATATACACCACCTGCTGCAGCAGCCAAGTGTGGAAGTCTTCTGCTGTTCTGCAAAGAGCCCACGCCTGTAGTACACCCACAGGGTTCGAACCCACGTCGCCTCGCTCTCCTCATGCATAGCAAGCACTCAGTCTTCCCT
>NW_021149895.1:3733-4166 GCF_002837175.3 Physeter macrocephalus
CCACACGAAATATGTTCTCTAAACAGTCGCACCGTATTATCTCCAGTGGACGAACTACTACTGCAAAGGCGGTCTTAGTATGCACTTGAATACATTATGAATGGAATTATGGTCGTGCAAGTCCTCTTAGGCAAAAAGTAGGAACGCCATGGAATTAGAGGTACTATGGTCGTGCAGCCCGCTTCGTGCCGGCTTCGGCAGAGCTAAACAATATAGGCAATATTACGACATTTAAACAGCCCCAACTTTCCTGACAGAATGAGCTCTATCATTCGCGGGGGACGCATTGTCTAAAATATGCATCAGTACGTAAAGCACGACGAGTATTGGAGCGCTGTAGTGCCTTCACACATTGGAGCTACATTCAGGATCCGACGGAAGGGCTGCCGCTGTATTTTGTAGGAGCCTCTTTCGCAAAGAAGGGCGTGATTGG
>NW_021149895.1:4635-6054 GCF_002837175.3 Physeter macrocephalus
GGACTCCAAAATGCATCCTCTTTCTGCATACGAGAGCTCAATGCGCATGCACCCTTCAATTTCATTGAGGTTACGGGCGTCCGAATTGATAATTCTACACATCTGTAGGGACAACGGTGAAGCAAGCTGAAGTGTGCGACATTTGCTGGGAACAGCTTAAACTACCCGACGGTTAATGGTTTGGAGTTACAGCTGAATGCGCCGTCCAGCGCAAGGATGTCGTGCAGGTTCAATGGCATCAGATCGTGGTAGCCGATCCGTTGCTGTCGAAAGTTTGTAATGATACCGAATCAGGCAATATCACAACAGGTACAACCACGGCAAATGGTGTCTACTAATAATTTATGGAACTGCGTACAGAATGTTTTCCTACCGGTTCCTAGTCATGTACCGGGAAATGCTGCAAATACGAGTGGATCCGCTCACGACAAATTTTCACTTCTTTAAACACGTGCGATTACTGTTCTGAAATCTCACGTAGATGGGACACCGAGAGTAGACCACGTGCGTACGTTGCTGGGCGATTATATAGTTTGTCCTTTCCAATGAATAGAGGGAGAGTAGAAAGGAACCACGTCACCCTCGACTTACACGTTCTGCACAATTTTTTACAACTCAAAATGCACCCTGCCGAATGCTGTTCCGTGTAATCTTATTTATACTTTCCGTGGGCAGCCTGTCTTCACATTCTGAATACACTGTGCACCTGCAGTCGCCCGACAATGCCCCCCACAGCATTGGGAAAGCTTACACGAGTAGAAGAGTTTTTCCTGGTGTAGGTATTGTGCTTGTGTACGCGTTCATACGCGAGCAGATCAGAATGGAAGCAGAGGGGCAGATGTGTCTAGTCGGGTAGCTTCTTGATAATTATGGCCGTTTCCCTAGGCACCGGTTAGCGCTTGGTACCCGTGCATTTGCAGAAGCAATCGTCAGAAAACTTTCAATGTCTTTATGCGTGCTGGTATCCAGCGTGTAGGTACATGCCTGTTCCCGCTTCGACGGCTGTCTGCATGGCACACACTGCGCCTATGAAAGAAATCATTCAATCACCTTTGGCGGTCACGGATACGTAAGAATTTAAAAAAGCTAGTTTCAAGACGCGAAGCTCCCACAATCCCGCATAAACGGGATGTCTGACCGTCATCCTTCAGTGCCACAAAATGGCGCGTTTCACACCAAATACGTCAAGTTCCCTTCGTGACACACTTGTAAAGCTGTGCAGTCGATGCTCTAGTACCCCTAATTTTGAAGCCGGTCCATCAGAGGAAGCAGCCGCAAAACGTTGGCATGACCTAACCCCCACACAACGTCCCAGTAAGCTGTTTTGCTAGAATTTGATTTCAAGATACCCCTAAGCTAGCCTGCCTTCTGCAGAACAGTGTCAGCACGTTTCGAAAGAATTCAGACCAAGATTTGATG
>NW_021149897.1:0-2623 GCF_002837175.3 Physeter macrocephalus
CTTTCTTGAAATGTACATGCTTTTGTCTTGCCTTCCAAGCACACCGTCATGCTCTGCAGTAGAGAAGGAACACGAAACTGCACAGCAAGAACTGCGCATTTCTGGCTTGCACAGCCATCCACATGTATGTGAAATTGTTTTTGATGTTGTGCAGGGCGAAGGTTGAAGAAAGTCAACGCCTGCGTACGAGTGGGAAGGTGGCCCAACAATTGGATGTAATTAAAGGTCCAGGGCATATTCGTCGTTACCCTGTCCAGAAATACGGTGGCCTACCTCGTCCGCGTTACAGTAAATAACATGTAGGAGGCGCCGGCAATGGAAAATATGCAGGAGCTTTGCTGGCTTATGAGAGAGAGAAGCCTTCAGACAAAATTGAATTTGCTCCGTTGCACTTCTTTCACAAGTGAGGACAGTCCCGTCTTTTGTTGCCTGGCGTTCTGCTTTTAACCGTATGGAGATCACACTGGGTGAGAAACAGTTGAAGAGAGGAGAGATGCTGTCTGCATAACCCGTGTCTAAGTATTTAGGAAAAAAATTCGATGTGCTTCCCTGGTCTGACGCCTCCTGTCACAAGGTATGTGTAACGACGACCCTGCGGTACTCCAGCAACAAACGTTCGACGAAACGTATGCTTATGTTACGAGCAGAGAGGTATGCGTATAAAATCCGTGGATCTACGTCTGCAAATGTTACGAGATACACGAATCTGCGCCGTACGACGTCGACTCCTTGTACAAGGGCATTCGTTTCGCAAGGTATTCGGAAGGAAACGCACAAGCGTCTCGTTTGAACCGCATATTCTGTCACCTTGGACGACGTAACGTGCATCTGTGCTTACACTTGCGCGTCGAAATATGGTTTGTCTTCACGCATGTAATAATAGGTCTCAGGTGTTGAGCTGTATACGTGCAGCAAACTCAGTGTGAGACTCTTTCTCGCACGTACACCTGTTAACGTACACGAGAATACGTAGTTGAAACGCAGGAAATAGTGCAGATGCAGAACTGTCAGTCTCAATATAAATTTTGCCTCGCAGGTAAGGTGGTGTACCAAGTAGTGAATGCAGTAATGGTTTGATGAACGCCGCGTCCGTGTGTGAGTGTGGTAGACGACAAGCGGCCGGCCGCACGAGCCTGGACGACAGTGTCTTCGCGGTGGAAAGTCAAGGAAGAACAGACATACATATACAAATAATCAGGTGTAAGGAAGGTTACCACATACAGAGAGACTCAATATTCCGAGTTAAATACGTTTGTACATCTTTCCTTGTGGATAGAGTAAGTATACCTGAACAGACGACTGCGTGTGAGTGCAAAACTAGGTGCCTGTACCTCCTTCCGTAGAGAATACGTTCTTTGTCAGCAAGGTACTGATACACAACAGATGCATACCTACAGGCATAACCGTTAAGATATACTCAAACTACAGAAGTGCAATCCAAACAACTTAAACAACTAATGGGAACCAATATCCTTTCATAATCTCCAGTCGGCAAGTGCATCACAATAACAAATATTTGCCTTTCATACGTACAATACGTACTCAACTGAACTTGGCAGAAAATCAACACATACGTGTGCGTACTTGTAGGTCACTGCCAAAGTAATCAGCACTGTAAAATTGTATGCACGTGTGCGATGTGGCCTCCACAGACGAAAAACATACGTACTGCCGTACGGAGCATAAAAACTCAACACACACTTGCAGAAGTCTGTTAGTACAAACGGATCTACTCGTGTGTGAACTCTGCGCCAATAAGGATGATCCAATACATGCATCGGCACAGCGTACCATCGATGCCCGCGCGTAGGGCCCTCGAAAAAAAGAGGTGTCCCTCGGGTCTGGAAAAAAAAGTATTTCGACGTCCTTTCTGTTGTGGCTCACTTTGTGTATTTTTGCTTGTCTTAAACAGTAGCTGCAGAACTATGCTTTACAAAGTTCAAGCGGTACTTGTTCGCAGACCCACAGTGTACGGCATGGACTACACATTTATTGTAATCAGACGCACTGCATACTGTGCTGTGACTCGCACATGCAAGCAGCGGCCCTCTGCGGGTCATAGAATTCGCTGCGGCCTGCGAGAGGACGCTGTGATTTGAAGATGCGTATAACTGCTATGAGCGGCGTACAGGTATGTATATATATATATATATATATGTAAAAAGAGACGGCTTGCGTTTCAGTACAGATGCTCAAATGTGTGCAGTGAAATAAGGTTGTTTATGTACACAATGACACGCGTGGGTACACACATATACACGCACACAGAAATCAAATGATTAGAGCTCTGGTTTTGGTCTTGGGTACTCAAGTGTAGAATGTGAGAAAAACTGTATCTGCGTACAAACAAAGGCTTAACAAAGACAGGTGCAATTACTTGTCAACATACAACGGACCACGCAAAGATGTACTGATGTGTGCGAATAGCCTATATGGCTATATTTTTGCACGGACGCGTAATGCGCAGTGATGTTTTTGCCCGTACGTGTTGAGTAACGTAAAGCACCAGTTCGCAGTCCAGAAGGGACAGCCATAACTCTTAAGCGGAAGAAGTAGATATGCATGTTTGCATGTGACTAGCTATCTGTCTGCCCCCTCTACCCCGACATACACGAACCTGGAT
>NW_021149897.1:3642-4515 GCF_002837175.3 Physeter macrocephalus
GAGAGAACAACTAGAATGTAGTGTTTAACAAACGTAGGCTTTGCTCCAGTGCAGGCGCATCAGGGACACTACAACCGACACAAAATTGGTTGTGGATATTTGAGTGGAGGTAGCTTCCTTTAAGGTGTATTCTATGTGGGTATACAGAGACAAGAAGCGAGAGGAGGAGGACGAAAGAGGGGCATCCGACTCTTTGAACAGACGGCTACACAGAAACAGAGTAAAGGAGAGAATGAGCTGAAGAGAACTCCTATTTTTACAGAGTGACTATTCAGTGGAAAAGGCTCCAACTTCTGTGGAGGCGCACAAGTGTTTCCCATTTGACTCGAGGACAAGGCTGCATCTTCCACAGACACATTCTGCTATGTAATGTTCCACAGGTGCAAACATAGGTGTATTTTATAGAGACGAAATGCCAGAAAACGAGGTTCACCCCGTATGTCAACCTGCACCAATGTCGCTTGTATGCCTGACCGTCCTTGACAAACATACCGACATGTGTAAACTGGGACGTGTGCTAATGTATGTTTGCATATGCTGTTGTCTTCGACTTTATTACATCACTGCCAATAAAAAGCGGTAACAGATGCTGATGGATACAAGTTGGTAGATTTATAGAGGGGAAATGAGCAGCTCGCTATCTCCACGCACGTCCATGTATATGCTAGTGACTTCCACTTGCTGGTCTAATCATGTCAGCAGAAGCGTAATCTGCTGGATATCGCCCTGCACGAGATGTACGAACATGCATCTCCATACCTACATATGTTTATATATATATATATATATATACGCGGACGTGGCCATACACACACGAGAGGGGTCTGTCACCATAACATCATGAGAATATTATAGAGCAGCGTCAAACAAAAG
>NW_021149897.1:5299-6053 GCF_002837175.3 Physeter macrocephalus
GATCCCCTCTTTCAGTACGAGCCTGTGCAGTACTGTGACAGTTTTTGCGTGCCGCGGTGGAGTGCTCCTCTTGTGGTTGCATGGGCCCTTTGCTTTCCGTTCATTTTTCCGTGCCTTGAACGTGTAGCAGTGACCCTGGTTGTTTACGTGGAATTGAACAGCCAACCCACATACATGTGTGTGTGTACCCTGCACGTGTCTCGGCTTGTGCTTGTATAGCGTTAGGTTGTTTGGTAGGCCACATTTCGCACCGCACGTTTTCCTTAGATTTTGGCGGCAGAAATGTTCTGATTTCCTTCATGCCTTCCTTGCCGTAGAGAAGTGCGTGGGTAGACTCCTTCCGCTCTCGCGTTTTTCTAAGCGGAAACAACAAAGACGGCGCCGGAAGGAGGAGCTATCAGGAGGTTTCTCCCTCTTCCTGCGTCGAGAGCTACAAAAAATGGGCCAACTGCTTACCTGCCGCGCAGAACCATCGTTCGCTGGCAGTAATAACGTTTCTACATTCATACACGCCTTCCTCAAGCACCAGCACTACCGCCATGCACGCTACAAATACTATAGTGACAGCAACTACTATAGCATTAGATCTCCCCGCTACTGTTCGTGTTACTCCTACTCCTGCCGCCACTACTACCACTGCCACTCCTCGTCCTACTTGCTGATAGCCGCTTCCGAGATTCTACGTGGACGAGGCTCGAACTACACGGACGGACTTGCGTAGTGCAGTTGTATAGGCGTATTCCATCAGTCTCCA
>NW_021149898.1:0-618 GCF_002837175.3 Physeter macrocephalus
GGAACACGCGCTGTGAAAACCTGCTGCCCCTGTAGTTTCACTTCTAATGTTTACAGAAATTGCTCCTTGTGCTCCCCCTGTGTGGACAAATGCCCACATACACATATATGCACACAAACCTACAAGATTATGTATGTTCTGCGTATGCATCTGCTGAGATGCAAATACACACCCGTGCACGCGTCTCTACGTTTGCTCTCTCTGTAGCTACCTATATACCTGTAGCGCGCATACGTACACATATATGCGTATATGCGTATACGTAAATATGTCTACATGTATATACAAACATTTATGTGCATATCTCCGGTGTATACCGCTCATCATTTCTCGCGTCTCTCTTCGCATCCTCACGTTCGTTTTCACAGCGAGAGATCGAAAAGGGGATACTTCTGTGTACTTTTCCCGTGTGCAGCCAGTTCTTTCTCATCCACTTGGTACAGGCTAAAAGAGCTTGTCTGCTGGGGTCCTGAAACATATATATATATATATATATATATATATATATATGTATATATGCATATATTCCACGTGCAGGTCTCTGGAGAGTGAGAGAGAAGTGTGTATATATATATATATATATATATATGGAGAGATATGTACAGATGTATGTATGTG
>NW_021149898.1:779-1765 GCF_002837175.3 Physeter macrocephalus
CGCACATATATGTACGTGTACATATATATATATATATATACATATATGCGCGAACCCCGCTATACATCCCTGTCTATCTATACGTCTCCCTCTACTTTTTCGCTTTCTATCTCTCCGTGTATATAGCACAGCAGTGCGTGCACCGTCGACTTCAGACGTGTTGTGTCGCGTCGTTGGTGCTCGAGAGAGACACACAGAAGGCCGTTCTGCTGTAGTATCGTCTATGTGTATAGCCACACATCTCTTTATACTGCATATTCGGTTCAATGCGCGCTGTTTCTACCTACCGACACCGAGACGCGCAAGACTTGACATAGAGTGAACATACGGAAGTTCATCATGGTAGTCGGGAATTCTTCGGGGCGTCGCTGCTGTCGTTGGTTATTTATACGCCCTTTTAATGAAGGTGTGTAGTAGGCCGCCGCGCCAGTCACCAGGAGTGCTTTGCTGTTCATGTTCTTACGCTGCATTCGCGCATTTTCCATTCAAAAGGGTGAAGTCCACCCTTGCTGTTGTGTTGCGTTTCTCACTTCCTGCTCTTCCCTAGTGAGGCAGAAGAGCCCCGAGTGCTTTACCGGTGCTGTACGCTGTTGTTTCTCTGGAGAACTCCCTTCGCGTGTGCACCAACTGTTGCGCGAAAGAAGTGAATTGTTGCGCTTTCCTTCAGTCTGCGGGAGGCCCCGCTTGTTTGTCGAAACTGGCACGCTGGTGGCTGCAGAGGATGTGCGATTGGAGAGAATTCTCCTTGCCAGGCCCGCACCCATTGTACTTTATTTGTCCAACGTACTTTCTTCAGCCCTCTCTAGGTTGACGGGAGCACGAGACGCTGTGTCTCCGTCTTTGTTTCTTTACCAATTTTTGGGCCACTCTCGTGCACACCGTCCTGTAGTTGCAAACCACAGACTACTTCGGTGTATTCCATGCTTACAATGCATTTAAGGACATGTTTCTCTGCTATTCTCGTTCCTCGTCAGCTGTGCAGGGAG
>NW_021149898.1:3274-4208 GCF_002837175.3 Physeter macrocephalus
ATATATATATATATATATATTTATATATATGTAAATGTGCACGTATGCATACACATTCTTTAAAGACGGGTCTGCTCACAGGCATGTTTTGCTGATCTGCGCAAATATCTAGGTGAAAGAGTAACTATAGCGTGCTGTGCCTGACCGGCAAGTGAACATTTTGAGTGTCTGCATAAACCTCTGTATCTATATATCTGTACACATCTCAATATATCTGCATGACTGTGTACTGTTACTCAGACGTATACTTGTACGGCTGCTGTGGGTCGTGCAACAGCGATGCTCTCAAAAACACACCGAACGTTTTTCTGTACACTCCAGAGACGTAGTGTGTAATATGTGTATCCCGTATGTATGCATGTACACTTGCAGCTACGCATATATATACATATATTATGTGTAACAGCGGATATATTGCAAGAGTATTCACGTGGATAAGACGAGGACGTGAGTCTTCTCTGATATTTCAGCTGACTCTCGGGATTAACTTGCGCACACGTATGCGTATACACATAATACTATCTGCGAACACGCACGCATATACGTAGGCATAGATGAATCAAGGTATTCCCACACAAGTGGGTAGTCGTATATGCTGTTTTGTTGCTGCTGCAACCTTCAGGAGAACACAGGGAGACTCTTCGTGTCTACTACTTGTGCTGCGAGAACACGGTTGACGCAGCGTGCTTTCGCTCTACGTCAGCAGTGCAGGTACGCTCCATCATTATTTTTAGTCTTCCAGCCGCAAACGTGCGTAGCGAGAGAATCGCAGCTACAGTTATACAAACATCTTCTTGTACTGATGAAGAGGCACCTCTCACTCCTGGCTTCTCTCTATATGTATACTCTGTACAAACATTGTGCACTCTCTGCTTCTCTCTCTCCTATCTCTCAATATAACAATTATTCGTACATATATATATAAATATATATA
>NW_021149898.1:5832-6053 GCF_002837175.3 Physeter macrocephalus
AACGGACCACTTAGTATTTTCTCCACAAGTGGCAGCATGCTCTGGCGGTTTCGTGCATCAGTCGTTCTGTACGTGTCCTGGCGAACCTCCCGGCTGTTATACATCTGCTCTGTATCTAGCCCAGGCAGGTAGCTGTTCGACAATGGAATTTTGTTTGATTGATGCTGGTCGAGAGCCTTCTCCGTCAACGTTTCTCTGTGTTGTAACCTCCGTTTATACCT
>NW_021149900.1:0-424 GCF_002837175.3 Physeter macrocephalus
CAGATGCGTGTAGAAGGCACACAGCACATATATGTAAATACGTACAGACACGCTAACATACAGAAATCACCACATCGATGTGTCGACGTATAAGCGCACGTGTACACGCGTGGGCATACATGTATCCGGTGTCTGTACCGAGACTGTGCTTCTATAGGTACAGCATATATATACATATATAAGTATACCGGCACAGTACGCCGCTGCAACGAAACTAACGCTGCATATTTGCTTGCCTACTCGAAGAGAGCCAGGGAACTGCTGGTGCCCCAGCAGCCCGGGAGGACTGCCGTGGGGGAAAACAGTGACGCATTAGTGAGCAGCGGTACACACAAGGAACGAGGTAACTCGCACCACAAGTTCGCGCGTTAACGCATATATCTCCGCGGAGTTTCCACCACGTTGATAAGAGGTTTGGCAAAAT
>NW_021149900.1:2006-4344 GCF_002837175.3 Physeter macrocephalus
CGGGACGGCTGGACGGTTCTTAAAGTCGTAAGCACAAGCACGAATACTTGTATACGTACTCGTAAGTGGGCAGACGTGTACACGTAGATTTACGTTCACACATGTGCATAAAGCTGCGTTTGACCTTCCACGAGACGCGCACAGGACGGCAGTAATGAGCGGAAAAATGAGCAGTGTACCTACTTGAGAATCGGACAGGTGTTATGTATACGCATGCGTGCACGTATGCTTTCACTCATAATGAAGACAGCATCCGGAAACGGCGCTTTGAGGTTACACAGCTGCATGCTGTAGAAAAGTGACCTGGAGCTTGACACACCAGTTAAATACACATCCATATCCAAATGCGTAGGAGTTCGACTTTCCCTACTTATGCAGGTGGTGGTGTACATGTCCGTAGGCAGGATGTGAATCTGCTAGCTAGGTGAGCAAACCGAAAGGGCCGAGACAACCGCCGAGTAAAGACTATTCCTACGGCACAGCACACAGGGGGGTAGAAAGACTGCAGTTTTCCTGTGGAAATATATCCACGCAGACTTACACATTTGGCATACCCCCAGATGTAGATGTAGGCATATTTCTTCTCACATACCTATGAAGGCTCGACGGTGTACAAGTGTCTAAATTCTAGGGCTGAGCACCTGCCTAAAGGTAGGTGTACATGTGAGTACACACATAGTATATGTAGGTAAACGTGTTTGTAATATCGAAGTTTCATTACGAGACCACTAGGAAGTAACACCGTGACTGTGTTGGTACCCGGTTGTGTGTATGACTCCAGTAGCGCCTACAGCATCAGACGGGGAAGTCTGCTGCGTGTAATATCGCAACATTATGGGGGGTGCGCTAGTGCTGGCGTGTATTACGAGCTCTACAGGCCGGAGGTGCCGTAACCGATGTGCACACAGGTACCTAAAGTGAAGAGGATAATGAAGGATAATGCTCACCATAGCTGCGAAGTTTGCATAGCCACGTACAGTACAATAAGGATTTGCATCTCTTCGTGCGTATGCAGGCTTTGTACAGATGTAATGCAATGAGTGTCGTTACCGGCGCAGCCAGTGAAGAAAGCAACAGCACACGTATACGAACAAACGAAAAACAAGACGGTGTACAGGCGCGAGGCTGCATATACCCACCAGCCTTCCAAGTATTTACGTATGTATACACATATGTATAGGTAGATGTACAGAGAGTGTACGTTAGGGACGTAGTCGGGAGTGATGAGTCTTTCAAAACAGTTCCGTAGGTCCGCGGTGACAATGCTCTAATGAGCACCAATAGAGGCATGTGAGTACGATAAAAACTAGCCGGAGAAACAGTCGGGTACCAAGCCCCTGGTCCGCCTGAATATTAAGGGTTGTAGCATGAACGACTTGTGCTCCACATTGCGGTGCACACTAGAGTTGGGTGCACACTACAGTTGGTTTTCACAATCAAATCCAGCATACTACGTGTTGCAACACGTGCCCACATCCGCGCTGCAAAACAGAATATCATTTAAGCATAGTGGCCTCTAGCACTGGTCTTGCACCCACGAGAGGGTGCAAGAGCTTTTTTTTTGAAAAACAAGTGACCTTCTGCGGTCGATTTCTACTAGAGTTTCTTGTTAACGAGTACCACCGAATTAGACCAGCGGAGGCGAACACATCCAGCCGTACAAATAGAATATGCAAGGAGGTGCAATGTGGATAGGAGTCCAGGTGGTAGACATGTAAGTACAACGGACGCAGCTGGTTGAATGAGAAACATTCGAGTACACGCACCCCCTTCCCGGTGTAAATTCGTCAAGTCACTTTTAAAGCCCCTGTTGACCTACGCTACACTTTTAAAACTCCAACAGCTGAGGTCAGCAACCGCGAGCGATCTCATGCAGAATCTCATGTATGCGTACACAGCGTCAAGGTGAGGTTCCACAATCGCTTACAGTGACTACAAAACATATACAGGCAGTGAAACAAAGGCAGCATTAGGAGAACATCTTGAAGCAGGTCCTTTTCAGAGAACGAAATTTACCGGAGAAGCGGCGGGCGGAAGAGCGTCTGTCGAACTCATTTTCCGCGGTGCATAACTGTACAAATACGAGCTTCGAGGAAATCAATGGTTTCAAGTTCTTTGTTGTGACACAAACGTAACTGTTGCTCTGGGTCGGCAGTGTCTCGTGATGTTTGTTTTCCAATCACGAGACACACCGGTCATCCGCAGCCGGTTTCTGAATACAGGAACCGGTACAAATATCGCCAGCCCCGGTTCGCGTCACGGACCACGCTATACACAGGTGGTGTACCACATGAGTGTAGACAGCACCGTGCCACGAGGAAGCAAAGGAGGAAGTGGC
>NW_021149900.1:5860-6053 GCF_002837175.3 Physeter macrocephalus
CCAGCATGGATCGGGGTAGATCTAAATAGCGGGAAGGAGAGGCACAAGCAGAAGAAAACTACGTTAAAACATTGCTTTTCGCATCTGCGTACACTGGGATGCGTGAAACGCTGGTAGTCGGTGGAGACCAGTCACTCTACACAGACGAGTACGCTGCATGTTTGCACGTGTATTGTGTACTGAGAGGTCTATA
>NW_021149901.1:0-208 GCF_002837175.3 Physeter macrocephalus
AAGGGCAGAGGAAAGAGGGAATTCTCCACAGAGAAAGTATGTATAGGTGTTCACCGCGGACACGTATTTGCTCGCAGGCGTGGCGTCTCATATTAGGCGGGCAGCACGTATACGTACGTCCATGTACGCAGATGGTAGGAGGATGAACTGCAGAAAAAAGTATTTACGCAGAGAGACGCTTCATCAGCTAAAAAAGAAAACCTGCCTA
>NW_021149901.1:3704-5435 GCF_002837175.3 Physeter macrocephalus
AGACTCATTGTATTCTCTCGACTGCCCCAATTCTCTGTAGACGGATGGCACCAAGGCGACACAGAATGCAGTGCAAGTGGGAGCGAACAACACGCAGAATGCTCGTAAAGTTTTCCACAGGCACGTTTACACAGTACTTCTCTGCGTTGTGCATTATACACAAGCGGCAGTGTCTTGCAGTTGGCGGCGTGCTGGTCATTTACGGCGTATCATCAGGTAGTGAGGTCGTCATTCTGCGGACTTCTCTCATCAAGAGGGTAAAATTTCAGATGCCCCGTCATCAGCCCACGACGAGGGCTCGGAGGAAAAAGAAAGAAACACACGACTCTATAGACATCTGCAGCAAATTAACAAGTGCCAAGGAAGATACAGTGGCATCGGGGCCACTAGTTGATTCCAGAGCCGCGGGCCCTGGCACTAACGCGCCAAACCCGTACAGCTTCTGTATCACACATTTAACATGGGAAAGAGACGGATTAATAATTCTTGCGCGCCTTGCCGAACTCCACAGGCGCTCCAGAGAGTATCCCATCGTTTCACGACTTCAAGGAGGGCAAGATAGCTTCGCACTGGTGCTTCTCTGCGTGGTGCTAAGTGTGTTTGTTCCACTTAATATGCGGCCATACGAGTATGTGCCTCAACGTTTGTAGCGAATCAGCCGTTAGCATCATCTCTTCCTCTGCACTGTACCGAGAGAATCGTTTGTTCATTCACGGGGCTGGTGTTAGGTTCACCACTGTTGGGCTGACCATGTTTCACCGGAGTAGTCCTACCTGGTCTCTCTACGAACTGCATCAGCCGTGTCTACTAATGCATGTTTGGGACTTCTGCGCGTCAGATTAAAGGTCTCTATTGTAAGTAAGCATTGAGTGTTCCTGCCACGGAGGAGAAGACATGGTTGCAACGCGCAGTCGAAATATGTGTGAAGCTTGAGCACGACGTGGAAGCCAGTGCCTTTGGGAAGGGATGAAGAAAACCTGGCATTGACCCCTCGACCATCTATAAGAAACGCTTCAGTTTATATATCTGTTGGCTGCGTCTAATCACAGGATTTAGGGTAGCGCGTTACCTAAGTAAACTTATATTCTTTTTTCCCGATCGCTTTCTGAGGTGCGGTGCTTTTCTGTTCGGCGGGGACACACTTCATTCCACCACGTTCTTCGTTCCTGACGCTTTGCCGGTGCTTTCTTCTCTCGCCTTTCTATTGTCCAGAAAGCAAATGCATTGTCCTCTACTGAAAAAAACTCCACACAGCTGCTTCCTGGTCAGGCACCAGGCATGTATCTCTGTGCTTTCTGTCGAGTATGTGTTCAAAGCACATCTCTGCATCAAGGGGCTTTGCTTGAGACGTACAGCCTGCCTTATAACCATATGCGTCAATTCTTGCTTGTTTTTTGCACACCTTCACGATGTGTCCGAGTTTTGGTGACTCGCTTGCGGCAAAGATGCATCCAGGAACTGCAGTTATGGACGCGTATACCCATCAACATTAACTATTTTTAAAACGCGACCTTCAAAATATCCCTCAGCTTGGAGTATGTGTCAGAGTCTGCCTTCTTCTGGCGTCCCGAGCCGGGTGATGTATGTAGACTTCGTGTGAGCTTGTGTACGCCGCTTACTAATGCAAAAACCCCTTCACGAGACCTCGGACCTTCTCAAAACTGTTCCTTTTTTGGTTAGAAGAAAATCTGGGGCACGCCGCGTGTCCCTCCTGCTATTGTCACCTGGTCA
>NW_021149901.1:5851-6053 GCF_002837175.3 Physeter macrocephalus
ACCTCTTATGGCTACAAGAGAAAGTGCAACTGTTCGAGAATCGTGTGTCTTCAGCATTTTACCTCTGATGCCTACAAGAGAAAGTGGAACTGTTCGAGAATGACTAGTTATAATGTACTCCGCGTTACCACCTTCAGACACCCAAGTCATATAGAATGTCTCACAGTGCGAAGCTTTCAGAAATAGCACACGTTGTGAGTTT
>NW_021149902.1:0-287 GCF_002837175.3 Physeter macrocephalus
GTGTTGCGGACCCGGCAGGTAATGCTGGTCGCAGCACATCTCTAGTAGTGGATTTACGCTTCTTTCAATCTTTTGGAGGAAGTCACTTTGGACTAGAGTCAGTGTCAGTGGTGTTGTGGGGAAAACCAATGTTTCTCGTTAAGTCCACGTGGTAGCGAGAAGTGCGGCCACAGTGCAGTTCATGTTCCTGAATATGTGCACGTTAACACAAATTTGCGGTGCGGCGGAGGGAACCCAAGATCTTGCCGGACACAATGCAAATGCTTCAATTGGGCTAATGCAACACG
>NW_021149902.1:5719-6052 GCF_002837175.3 Physeter macrocephalus
CGTCATCCCAGTCTGCGGTATAGAGTGGAAGCCATCGAACTACAAAATGCATACGTCATCCGATATATCGCCAGAGGAGTAAGAACGGGCACCTCTTGAAGAATATGGAGACCTTATGGCATTGTCGTGCAGGGCAGAATTGTGAGAACAAAACGTGCCGGGGCTTGTAATTACAAAATACTCAAAGTGAGCTCCAAGGATTTGTGACACCGCTTACACGTTACCGCTGCTGAGGGTACGCATGTACAGCTCCATCTACGCTGTTTGAATGGGAAAGGTGAAAGAAGCTCTCCGCAGAAAGCGTAGATTTTGGCAAGCCTCATATGTATCTGA
>NW_021149904.1:0-219 GCF_002837175.3 Physeter macrocephalus
GAGAGAGAACGTGGAGGAGGGGCTACTGCTGTGTGGAATGGGTGTTTCAAGAGGAGGATCTTTATGAGTTTTTGTTGCCAACGCGGCTCACCAACGTGGGGAGAAGGTTTGTGCTGCGGGGAAAAAGCAAAGCTTAATATAAATAGTGAAGCAGCACAGCCTGATCCACACGCGCGTCATCAACACAGCAGCAGTGGATCGAGTGTAAGAGGGGGGGCC
>NW_021149904.1:5367-6051 GCF_002837175.3 Physeter macrocephalus
ACAAGCGTGGTCTGTCAGACAGAACTGTGGCACAACGCCGCTGCAGCAGGTGCTATTACACTACTTCTCAGTCAAAGCCCCACGACAGCAACCATCTAACGTTCAGTGCTGTCGGCTTCCAACACAATCTAAGGCACCACTGTGATCTCTTGTTTACTAGGGCTAGCCGATGTTCGCAGCTACGCAGTGGAGCGTACACAATGCCACGGTGGACAGACGATTGCGCAGCTGCATACCACCTCCGCAAATGTGTACGAACGCTGGCACGCGGAGAGCACGTATACATGTCAACACGTGCTGCGGTATACGCACTCCTACACCCGTACAGTGATGTTACACGCAGACAAACTTGTATGCGTCTGTGCATGTATACACAATGCAGTACACACAGACGTGTATGTCGAATAGCTTAGCTGTTTTTGCGGGCTGCACAATGACGTTGTTAGTTTTAAGCTTCTTAAACGTACAATAGTACAGACATATTCACACAGGGCAATTCTTCTATGCGCTCCAATTTAGGAGGCCTCAAGTACATTGATACACTCCACCTACACACTGTCGGGTACACTGATTTTTTATGCGTGCTTTGTGTGTGTGGTTTAGAGCTGAGGACCACGACGCGTTTTTAGCCAGTGGATGACTTGGCAGGACGGCCGTAGTCACAGAGATGCACAAATGCGAAAT
>NW_021149905.1:0-216 GCF_002837175.3 Physeter macrocephalus
GGAGCTGGTAGCAGGCCGAACATAGGACACCTCAGGAGACTCCTACGCAAGGGCTGCTAACCCGTGGACAAAAGGAGGAGCCCACGTGTTACTGGCGACTCCCATGGATGTGGGTGGATATTTCGAGAATATAGTCGCAGAGGGAAGAATTTATATTTTCTAGCGAGCAGACGAAAGGCCTCTAAAAATATATAGGATAAGCAGCCCGTGGGCAGG
>NW_021149905.1:1540-2145 GCF_002837175.3 Physeter macrocephalus
TTGTGGGGCGAGACAGAATCGACGTTGACAGCCTGGGTTGCCATGGTAACGGAATCTCGGTCGCGGAGGGAAAAGGAGGAGAAGAAGGGAGGTGAAGGGGAGAAGAAGGAGGAGAAGAAAACTAGGAAGCAATTTACCTCCTTTTGTGCATGGTGGGCACATGTTGAAGCGAGGCAAGGCACGCTGAGCACTTGGTGATTTCGTGTGCAGCAGGAGGATCTGCTGCTATTGGCATCTGCTCCCCTCCTTGTTGTTGCTGCCCTGCTGCTGAGATGCTGCTGCTGCCCTGCTGCTCGTGGAGCTGCTGTTGCTCCCCAGCAAGGTAGCAGAGCTGCTGCGTTCCCCAGTCTTGCTGTTGACGATGATGCCGTGCGGCTGCTACTGCTGCTGCTGTTGCTGGCTGATGCTGCGGCTGTCTTGAGCGTTGGTTTTACCGCAGCGACACGACACCGCTCGCTGCTGCTGCGGCTATTCCCTCTGCTGGGGCTGCTACGGGTGCCGCTAGGTCAGCTGTTGATTCGACTGCTGGTGCAGTCCTGAGGCCCGAAAAGTGATTTATTTTGCACCTTGGTCAGTGCTTCTGCAGACTTCTTAGTTTATATACG
>NW_021149905.1:2155-2373 GCF_002837175.3 Physeter macrocephalus
TGCTTTCATGCTACCACTTACATTTGCCGCTGGTGCCCGGCAGGCTCGTCAGCGTGCAGATGGCCCTCATGGTGTTCGTGCTGCTGTGTTGCCGGTCGTGACCCGAGTGCAAAGATAGATCAGGTACAGCTGTCGCTGTGGCTCCAGATGGGGCCTCATTATATCTTCTGCTCTTGCGGGAGGCGCTGCTGCCTCTGCTGAACTGCTCAACACAGTCC
>NW_021149905.1:5121-6051 GCF_002837175.3 Physeter macrocephalus
GCACACAAAGGTTTGCCCATTTTCACCTACATGGCAATCTATTTCTGTACCTCTCCTGTCAGCCAGGAAGCACGTATGTCGACGCATGCACGCTTCTACATGTACGATTGACGTGCCCCGTGTATCACCAACATCTGTGAAGAGTCAGCGTATACGTGCACACATTCGTACACACGCCCGGCTGTCTTCGTCAAACTTTTAAGTCTGTCCATACGAGGACAAAGGCATCTACACACGTATGCATGCCGACATCGAGAACGTATCAAGTGACAGCTGCCGTGGCTTACGGGTGTAGGAAATTTCCACGGCTCGATTGATACGCATGATAACGTCACCCATGGTAGCCCACCTCCACCATGCAGCGGAAGAGGGAACAGTACGACGAATTCTTCTTTCAAAGACGTCTGATTCAGAATTAAATATTCAGGAAGTCGTATGTATGCGTGCGTAGATGCAACGTAGCTGTCGGCATCATCGTGCATGCAGCGTGATAGAGCCAACAATGCAAGCGACACATCCCGCGGGATTCTGTTTTTGAATACAGTCCATAAGATTACATAATTTTACTTGACATGCCGACATAAGGAAGTACACGTGTTTGCATCTTTTCTCTTTTCTGATATAATTGTGGGGAAATGGTGTCACAAACTGTAAACACACCGTCTCAAAGGCAAAAACGCCGGAATGTAATTCCCATTTTTAAAAAGTTGGCCGCAGGAGTTGGCACGGAGTCCAGCAATATGTTCTGAACCTTCTTTCCGTTGTACGGCATTATCTCCTCGACTGTCTCAGCAAACAACACGCTTCACGGAATTGTCACACCCACATCACATCCTGAAGAAGCGCAGAGTCTTCATTAAAACGCTACATGAATTCTTGCTGATTAAGACAGATGTGATTTCTGTGACAAAAATGCATGGTCTTGAATTA
>NW_021149906.1:0-572 GCF_002837175.3 Physeter macrocephalus
TTTTTCTCGTATAAATACGAGTTGCTACTGCTGTGGCAGAGAAACACACACTTTTCTACAGTACACTCGACTGTCCTGGAAAGACAGAGAGCCTTCGGGAACGACTAGACGTGTCTCCTTATATACAAGTTTTTCAGGGTATGTACGTTTGTGCAGGCATAAAAAGTGTACACCTGCTGTTCACTTATGTATTTCTAGATACATATGTAAATATATATGCATGCACAGGTGTATATGTCCACATAGGTATGTGTCTGCCTGTAAATATGCTCCACTCTCTCAGCGTCCGTGTACATATGTGAAGAAGATGCGAATGAGCACGAGTGTGCGTACGCGTACGCGTGTAAGTCTCTCTCTACGTGTAGCCATGTATATACATACACGTATGCATCTGCAGCAGCTACACACACACAGAGACATATAGAGAAGCTCACGAGCTTTTTTCTCTACGCGTACGAGGATCGGCTTTCTGCAGCAAGGTAGTCACGTCTCACACCAGAAGGCAGAAGAAAAGAGTGCTGAGGACGTGGCCGTCGTCTATGAACTTCGCTGTTGCTGCTTTCTTCACACCT
>NW_021149906.1:5838-6050 GCF_002837175.3 Physeter macrocephalus
ACTGCTGCTGCTCCTCTTCTGCTGCTCCTCTTCTGCTGCTCCTCTGTCAATGCTTTTGCTTTCTTTGTGGCTGCGACTCTAGGAGGGTGGTTAGTCTGTTGCACCCGCCGCTCGTTGGCCTCTGGTGCTGCTGCTGCTGCTCTTCCGCTGCTTGGGGAGGTCTATTCTGCGGCTGCTGCTGGCGCCGCTTCAGTAACTCGCTGCGGCGGCAC
>NW_021149907.1:0-608 GCF_002837175.3 Physeter macrocephalus
GCCCTGTGACGCATATGCTGGTATTTCGCCGTGTACTTCTCTTGACTGGTCAAAGGCCTGAGACCATTCATGCGACCTAGTCGCGGGTGGAAATATCGTTTACTCGCATGGCTGTCTACACCAGCACTAACATACAAATAGTAGTGTGTTACGCGCTGTTTTTCACTCGGCTCTCCGTGGCCTGCGATCTTTCGCACACATCTTACAAACGTGGACCAGAAAAAGCAACTTGCGGGTATCGGCTCATTCTGGCTGGGAGCTGAACCTTTTGTGGGGCCTCTCCATCGGGTACATAAGGAGTGGTGGGTCTGTTGAACTCTCACACTACACAGATATGTAGTGTCAGCATTGTTCAGCCGTAAACATTTACAAATGTCGGTGCTTAACTCACCCGACGCTTGCAGACGGTAAGCGTCTCATTTCCTGCTTGTACTGGTCGAATGCGTACAGCACAGTAGCCGTCTGCAATGGTAAATCCTCTACTGGATGACCGCACCGTTTAATATAGCGGTTGCGCTAAGTTAAAATTTGCCCTGCGTGACGTAGTCACCGTAGCAGTTGATCGCATAGAGGCGAGGCATGCCGCTCTTTTCGCACGTCTGTCCGAG
>NW_021149907.1:2005-2257 GCF_002837175.3 Physeter macrocephalus
AAACAACAGCTGGCTGCGGAAGCTACCCTAGGCTGTAGGAAAACAGGCAGATGTATGTTGTCTCCGGACGCTGCAAATGGAAAACTGAGTATAGATGACATTACGATAGGTTGCTGGTGTCAGTTCCATGAAGTCATCACGACACCACAGGATATAATTCACCAGTCGGTAACTTACTTGTGGTTCCGCGGTTCCAAAACTTTGTTACTTTGATCCCTGTGCGTCTGCGTACAAACACGCGGATAGTACGTA